>NC_031989.1:26871855-26876316 GCF_001879085.1 Nicotiana attenuata
TATATATATATATATATATATATATATATATATATATATATATATATATATATATATAAAATTAATAATAATTATACATATTGGTAGTTTTTTTCATAAAAATAATAAAAGGCTTATATCTTTATAATTTGGTGAATTTAATATTATAATTTAGTAAAAAATATTATATTACTTAAATTTTCTGTAAATTTCAAAATAAGAAAACTAATCAAATATTACATTAGAAAAGAATGTACGAAAAGATGGGGATAAAGATAATTTTATGATATTTATAGACTTAATTAATAAATAAATAACACTCAATAATATTATTAATAAATTTAGACAATTCAAAAATTTTGAACAGTATAACATAAGTTTTAAAAAAATATATTTTCAGAGTAATAAATATATAACTATATTATAAAAAAAGAGAAGTCATTTCAAAATAGAAATAATTGACATGTTAATAAAAAGTCATATTAGTAAATGTATAGTACTAATTACTTACTAATTTAATAATAATAATAAAGAGTAATAAGGAACAAATTGATTACTATTTAATGTGTATTCTTTTGTTTTATATAGATTTTGTTATATTTCTGTACACTACATGAAATAATAAAATAATAACTAATATTTATTAAAATAATTTAATATATTAAATTATAAATTTATAAGATTAATATTTTGTAAATTATTCGCGCATCGCGCGGGTTCTAATACTAGTATATAATAAAAAGAGAGGCAAAAACATATTATTAAGACAAGTGGCATAACCACAAAAAGCCAATTGGCATTGTTAAGAAAAAATAAGCTACATTTTTAACTAAAAAAACCTTTTTAAATTTTGAGTTAATTAGTTATTCTATTTGAATTAATAAATACTAGTAGTCGTACCAGCGCGATGTGCGGGCAATATTGAAAATATTAATTAAATTAAATTGTGGTCGGGCTTGTTTGAAAAAATTAGATTGTGTTGCTTTAATAAAATTTTAATTGTCATCTTATTTGTCAATGTGATATACCCAATTAGCATATTACTTTATTTAAATTTTTGTATGCTACTTTCTTTTTATAATAAAAATTGGAAATATATTTTTATTTTATTTTTTTATTTTATTTTTTATTTTATTCTATTATTTTCAATAATATTTTCTGAATAAATAAACTTTTTATTTTTAAAAAGAAAAACAAAATTATTTAAAAAAGAAAGAAATTTTAATTGCCAGTTTTTTATTTTTTGTAAATTTACTTATTTATTTTAAAATAATTTAAAACTCCAACTTAAAACTAATTCTCAATATGAATGGACAATTTTTTAATTTTTTGTTTTTTATGATAAAATATTATTTTTATTAATCTATAGATATTTTAATTAGAAAAATAAACAATAACTTATTATTAACTAAATAACTAATTATTAAATACTTATTCCATGTGGCTTTTTTTAGGCTACCACTTGGCTTAAGGAAGGGGCTTTTTTCTCTCCTTTTAATAGTATATAGATCCTCAGTAATATTTATTGAAAAAACAAGATTTTTATTTTTAAAAAAAAATTATTCAAAAAAAGATATTTTAAATTCGCATTTTTTTTTGTAATTTTACTCTTTTATTTTAAAATAATTTTAAAACTCCAACTTGAAACTACTTTCCAATTTGAATGGTTAGTTTTTTTCTTTAAATTTTCGTTTTTTATTATAAAATATTTTATTTTATTATTTTAAAGATATTTAAATTCAAAAACTATAACCAATANGTTTTCAAATATTTCCCCGTTTTTTTTTCATTTATCAAAAATCCGGCAGCATTTCGGTATTGTTTGGGCATTTGGTTTTTCACAACAAATAGACTTTATTATTTTAAAGATATTTAAATTAAAAAATAATAACCAATAACTAATTATTAAGTAAATAACCAATTAATAATATGTGGCTTTTTTCTAAGCCTCTACTTGGCTTAAGTAGAGGGCTTTTTCCTATCCTTTTAATAATATATAAATTTTTTAAAAGAAAAACAAAATTATTTAAAAAGAAAAAAGAAATTTTAATTGGCAATTTTTTATTTTTTGTAATTTTACTTATTTATTTTAAAATAATATAAAAATTCCAACTTGCAACTACTTTCCAATTTGAATGGACAGTTTTTTAACTTTCGTTTTTATTATAAAATATTATTTTATTACTTTATAGATATTTTATTTCAAAAAATAATAAATAACTTATTATTAACTAAATAACTAATTATTAACTACTTATTTCATGTGGCCTTTTTTAGGCTGCCACTTGAAAACAGATCCTCTCTTTTCTTCTTGAGAAATAACTGAAATGACAGAATTTTTTACCATAAAAGAATTTCCCCTTTCTTTATTTTATAGATATGGATTTTATCGAATTTTATCGATCAGTAATAATAATGCCAGTAATTTGAACGTGGTATATAGACTTAATTTCTTTATGAACTCCTAATTTTATCAATTCCAATAAATTAATCAAATTCAAAATTGCTTTGAATGATCCTTTCACTCTTCGAAGGTGAGCGAAGTACTTCGAGGGATTATATGGAAGGAACCTCTGCTAAGAATGGAATGCATTGATTTGGGGCACTTCTTCTCCTTATTTAGCTTTCAAGTGGGAGAGGACTTCCATAACTGCTTTGTGGTACTATCTCAGTCTAAGGCTTTGGGAGCCTACATTTGTGGGAGCTGAGGCCACATTCACTACCATCGCAGTCTGGGTCCAATTGGCTTAAGGAGAGGGCTTTTTTCTCTCATTTTAATAACATATAGATTCTCAATAATATTTATTGAATAGATAAATTTTTTATTTTTAAAAAGAAAATCTTTATTAAAAAAGATATTTTAAATTTGTAGTTTTTTTCCTGTAATTTTACTCTTTTAGTTTAAAATAATTTAAAAAAACTCCAACTTGAAACTACTTTCCAATTTGAATGGATAGTTTTTTAAAAAAATTTCATTTTTATAATAAAATATTTAATTTCTTATTAGTGTAGCAATAGGTTTCGACTAAACGAAATATCTTTTACTTAAGTAAAGACTCTGAAGGCGCATGTTACGTTAGGGTTTACTAACGTGCGCTCAAAGGGAGATGACGAGGAAGAAGAAGCAACCAGGTCCGGCGTCGGTCTCGCTAAGGCTGTATGTGGTCCCGGGCCCGGGCCTAAATGGGCTAAATGGGCCGGTCTAAACGGGCCCGGGCTTAGCGGTCCCGGGCTCTGGCGGTCCCGGGCTTCGCGGTCCCGGGCTTTGTGGGCTCAACGGGTAGGACCAGCCCGTGACGGGCCTAAGCCCATATGGTCCTGGGCTAAATGGGCCGGGCTCGTGGGCTTAGCGGGCCTAACGGGCTTTTTTTTTATTTCCGGGCTTTTTTTTTTAATTTTTTTATTTAGGGCAATTTCTTGTAAACCATATGTGTATGTATATATATAAATTGCTCTTATGCATGGCTATATAAATATATGTGGTATATATAATATAGAAATCTAATTATTAAAGTGTTTGACGAAAATGTAAAATAACAAATCAATAGTAAAACTAAATTGGCATGCATAATAAATTAATAACAAAGTACAACATGAAGCATAAATACGTCTAATAATTTTAAAATAACACAAATTGTTGAAAAATCTTAAAGACGAATTTGCGGATAAATACCCTCAACACAATACTTTATATGCCTCCTTAAAATGCCTGTGGTACACCCTGAACGAAAATTTAAGACTCTTCCACAGTTCTTGCACTTTAATATTTGGCCTTCTTCATTTTCTTCAAGCACTTCATAGTATTGCGACACAAATAAGCGCACTCTTTCAGAACGAGGCATGATTTAACTTGAAAATTGAGATTGAGACTTGAAGTCTTGAAAATTGGAGATTGAGAGATTGAGAGAAATTTAGATTGAGAAATGAGTATTGAGTATTGAAATGAAGAAGAGGGAGGGGGGTACTTATAGTGTTAGAGAAGGTTAGTTTTGTAAATTTAAAAAAAAAAACGGCTATTTGTGCAATTAATATGACCGTTGGTGGTCATTGGGGGTGGGGCCCTCATTTTGAAAAATCTTGTTTTGTAGTATATATAGTACTACTTCTTCATGTAAATATAATATATATAGTATACTAGTATAGTATACTAGTATAGTGTACTATATATTGTATGTTATGTATATATATTCCCTTATATATTTTCTTGTAGTATATATTGTATGTTATGTATATATATTCCATTATATAATTTGTTGTACTATATATTGTATGTTATGTATATATATTCCCTTATATATTTTCTTGTAGTATATATTGTATGTTATGTATATATATTCCATTATATAATTTGTTGTAGTATAAATTGCATGTTATGTATATATATTCCATTATATAATTTCTTGTAGTATATATTGTATGTTATGTATATATATAATATATTATACCTTATATATTTTCTTGTAGTATATATTGTATATATAT
>NC_031989.1:26878558-26888219 GCF_001879085.1 Nicotiana attenuata
TTCTACAGGTGGGTCGGGCGGGGCATCAGTTGGGTTATTAACAGGACTAGTAGGTGAATCATCTAAATCCGGTTGGGTTTCATCTACATCCTCATTTTCCTCATCATTTTCTAAGATAGTTTGATTAGGATAAAGAGCATTCATAACTTCTTCATTTAATTGTTCACCTTGTGCAACATATGGCAAAATTCACTATCGGAAAATTGAAAACAAGGGTTATCACTATCAAGAATAATAGGAGCAGCAGGACGGGTAATAGGTCTGGGTCGGGGAGCCGGGGGAAGGGTAGTAGGTTGGAGACTACTTTCACCAATTTTAGCTTTTCCCTTACCACCAAACATTTTTTTCAAAGAAAATGCCATATTAATTACAATTATGCAAACTAAACACACAAAAATATATTCTTAAAAGTTAAGAGTTGGAACGAGTTTACCGAATTGCCGAACAACTTCTTGAAAATTGAAAATCGTTGAAGACTTGAATACTTCAATTCACCAACTTCACAATTTTTCACGAAATTGCAATAATAAAATAAGCAATTAAAGAAGAGAAATTAGATATAGATTGAGAGAGATTGAGATAGATTGATGAATTGGTGAGTAAAAATGAAAGAATGAGGGGGTATTTATAGTTGAGAATTGGGGAAAAGTGTAATTATATAAAGTTTGGGGTTAAAATAAAGTTTGGGGGCCAAATGGCTATTTTTTAAAGTTCCAAACGGTTGAAAATTAAAGGCCAACGGCTAGATTTTAAAATCTGACCGTTGGCTATTTTTTTAAAAAAAAAAAAATTTTTTTTAAAAAAATAGCCGTTGGAGCCCGTTAGGACCGTTAGGCCCGCTTGAACCGGCCCAGGACCGCCTGCCGGTCCCGGGCTTAGCGGTCCCGATCTCGTGGGCCTCGTGTACAAGACCGGCCCGTCACGGGCTTCCTACCCATTTAGGGACCGGCCCACCAGGACCGGCCCGCCGGGACCGTTTAGCCCGTTAGGACCGCGGGCCCGGTCCGGTCCCGGTCCCAGACCGGCCCACCAAACAGCCTTAGTCTCGCCAAAAGAGCCGGTACTGGAAACTAGGCAAATAACACCAGAATCAGGTATTCCCCATGTCTTAGCACCGATTCTATTCAGTTACTGGCTCCTAGGAAAGGGGAGTGCTCCTACAGTGATACAAGCAGGACCTCCACCGGAAATTGCAGGAACTCCGCCGGAATTTGATGCAGGAGCTATGAATGCAACGAGGAAATTGACCTTTTCTGTAACATCTAGTGGAATTAAACCTATGATGGCTGAAGTTGTTAAAGGAAATCGAGAACAACACACGAGGTTGAAGCTAAATTACTACCCACCGGTACTGAGATGGAGTGAAAGTAGTTAAGCTAAACCCCCAGGAGATAGCTGAACAGAATCAAAAATGGAGTCTAGCTTTAATTGGGTATGTGATTGGTGGAAACCCTACTTTCAAGGAAATGCTCAAATTCGTGTACGGAGTATGGAATTTCGTCAGTACACCTCAGGTATTTCTCCATAACAATGGGTATTTCATCTTCAGGTTTGAGAATGAGGAAGATAAGGCAGCGATTCTTCAACAAGGGCCATACACATTCAACTACAGACCTTTCATTCTGAAACAATGGGATCCAGAGTTCCAAATGCATAAGGAATCTACTCAAATTGTTCCGATGTGGGTAATGTTTCCAAATCTGCCAATCCAATTTTGGGCTCCTGGCAATCTGGGTAGAATAGCTAGCTGTATTGGAAATCCTATTTGCAGAGACAAGCTAATAGCTCAAGAGCAAAGGATCGCTTATGCTAGGATATTGATAGAGATGGACATATCCCAGCCTTTACCAGATTCACTTTCTCTTGAGTTACCTGACGGGAAATATTACTCACAGGACATTGAGTATGAATGGAAGCCAATGTACTGTCAAGATTGCTTGAAAGTTGGACATGTCACAGGGGATTGCAAGAAGAGACCAGCAGTATATAAAGAGCCTCAACAGAATATCAAAAAGAAACCAAAGAAGAAGGAGTGGAAAGCTAAGGCTATACCTAATCAGACAGATGAAAATCAGAACAATGTACAACCAACTGAGCAGGATACTATCAAGGAACAACCTAAGAATGAACAAGAAACTAAAGGTGATGGACAACATCAGAGAAAACAGATTGATAGGGGAAAGAAAATCATGCCAGTTACAATAGAGGAAAACCAGGAGATTGATGAACTGGAACTGCTGCTTAGAAGTAATCAATTCAGTGCATTGAGAATACACACAGAGGTTACCACTAGAAATGTGGTAAGGGACACAAATCTGACCAAGCAGCCCCCATGATCTTTGGAGAACATTAGAGGGCTGAATAAGCCTTATAAGTAGAAGGAATTCAAATCCTTTCTGCTTACGAATAAAGTGGCTCTTTTGGGTTGTTTAGAAATAAAAGTAAAGGCTAGAAGAGCAGAGAAAATAAAAAAGAAGTTAGGGACAGAGTGGCAGGTTCACTGTGATTATTTAGGCTGTCTGAATGGAAGAATATGGGTCTGCTGGAAACCACAACTGGTGGAGGTTGATGTACAGAATTCAGGACCTCAAACTGTTCACTGCAAAGTGAAGGATAAAGGATCTCAATTTACATGTTATGCAATATTTGTATATGGCTATAACACCATAGAAGGAAGGAAAGACATTTGGAGACAAGTGAGAGAAAGTAACAATATGATGGTAGATCCTTGGATCATCCTTGGGGATTTCAATGCAATATTATCTGTTGCGGACAGAATTAATGGAGCACCAGTTCAACAGATTGAAACACAGGATTTCCAAGATTGTTTAGATGAAGTTGGGCTAGGGCAGATTAAAAGAAAGGGATGGCAGTTGTAACGACCCGACCGGTCGTTTTGAGCCCTAGCGGGCCGTTCAGCAGTTTGAGGCCATGAGCAGCTCCATTTCAGGTACTATGACTTGTATGCGTGGTCGGAATTAAATTTCGGGAAGTTCGGAGTTGACTTGGAGGGAAAATTCTCATTTCGAAGCTTTAAGTTGAGAGAATCAACTAGGATTGGAATTTTGAGTAAACGACATCGGAATCGGGATCTGAAGGTTCCAGCAGGTTCGTATGATGATTTCGGACTTGGGCGTATGCCCGGATCGGGTTTTGGATGACCGGGGAGCGTTTTGGCGCCTATTTTGGAAGTTAGCATTTTGGAAGAAATTTCATAAGTTTGGATCTCAGTGCATTTCAGTGTTATCGATGTCCGTTTGGGATTCCGAGTCTGGGTGTAGCTCCGTATGGTGATTCTGGAGTTGGGAGCGCGATCGGAAGTGAATTCGGAGGTCCGTGGGTCATTTTGGAGTCATTTGGCTAAAGATAGAAATTTGAAGGTTTTTGAGAAGTTTGACCGGAAGTGGACTTTTTGATATCGGGGTTGGAATCCGATTCCGAAGGTTGGAGTGGGTCCGTAATGTCGAATATGACTTGTGTGCGAAATTTGAAGTCAATCGGATGTGATTTGATAGGTTTAAACATCGGAAGTAGAAGTTTGAAATTCTAAAGTTCATAAAGCTTGGATTGGAGGTCGATTCGGGGTTTTAGCGTTGTTTGATATGATTTGAGGCCTCGAGCAAGTCTGTAATGTGTTTTGGGACTGGTTGGTATGATTGGTTGGGGTCCCGGGGGCCTCGGGTGGATTCCGGGTGGTTAACAGATCGAAAATGGACTTTTGGAAAAGGCTGAAGCTGCTGGTTGCTGATATAACTGTAAGCACGTGATTTTTTCCCTATACGAAATACTCCTATAAAATCCCAAGAAAATAGATTTTTGTTAATTATCGGCCATTTTAGAAATTTTTGTAGAATTTTATTTAATTATTTGCATTTTTGTGCATGTTTGAGTTTTATTTAAATCATGAAAAATACAAAAAATATCATGCATGGCATTTAGGATTTGTTTTTTTATATTTTAGAATTAATCAGTAATTATTTGCTTTATAAAAATCCGAAAATCACAAAAAATGCTTCATTTTTACACTTTTTCCTTTTATTGATTTTTTGGTCTTTTAATTTAGGATTAAGTAGCTTTTATAATTTTTGTAATTAGTTAATTAGTTTAATTTCATATTTTTACATAACCTAGGATTTTGATTTTAGGATTTTTTTTAATTAAAGAAAAAGAAAGATAAGAAAAAGAATTTGAAGAAAAGATTTAATTGGATATTGAGCTTGTTCTTGTACCCAAATTAAACCCAAATTTTCTTACCTAGCCCATAATTCTCAAGCCCATAATTCCTAGGCCCATACCCCTAACCTAATCCCTACCCTATATAATAGTACCAAATCCCTAAATACACCTACACTTGGGAATACCTAGAAAATATCCGGAGATCCCCTCTCTGGAAAAATACAGAGGAGCGACGCATGGAGCTCCCTTTTTTCCCCATTTGAACTTCTTCTTCCCCTGGCCTAAAAAAGCAGGGTCGATTCCCTCTTCCTCTCACGCATACGCCCTCTCTGATCTCATTCACACAATTTACAACTTAGGAGCATAAAATCTGGAATCAAATCCAGAACTGAGATTTTTAAAAAAAAAATCCAAAATATGAAACGAAAACAGAAATAAAAAAGGATTTCATGGCTATTCTCAGTTTCTGGTCTTAGCTTCATAATTTCTACGAATTTGAAGCGATTGAATTGTTGTCCGTTGCTGCCAAGTCGAGCTCGTTTGATCGCTGGATTGTTGTTGTTTCTCTTGCTGGATTTCACCTCTTATGTCAAACCTTTGCTGGTTGTCTTCTGTTGATTTTCAGATGTTTAGGTATGTATACATTTACCCGAAATCCTCTTTTGAATATAGATGAATATTTGGATTGTTGACTCTATGAATGTGTTCAAATTTTTTTTTCGAATTCCTTGTGTTCATCCACCGGATCTATGGAGTTTGTATCAAAATTGGAATTGCTTGACAGGCTGATTTTTATTTACTTGAACTAAGCTCGTTAACAGTAAAAGTATCATATTGTTGAACACTTTGTGGTTAGGTTTGTTGTAATTCTTAATCGAGTATTTGTTGTAATTGTTAATTGATTTGAAGAAGTCAAGAAGCATATGTGCTGGAGCTAACCTTCGGACTCTTGCAATGCAATTTTGAATAGCAATTGATGAAGTCTTAAGCTTGTCTAGATATTATTTGAGTACGTTTGAAGTGTTTTCTCTAAATGTATAGATGAGGATGGATCTATGAGGTTAGTCCACTGATTTTGGCAATACTAAACGCAATCACCTCAATCAAATTGTGAAATGCCTGTATGTGTGTGCTCGTTTGTGAGACTCTCAAGTTCTGTTAGTGGTTTGTTCAAATTGTGAAGCTTCCTGCTGTCAAAAAAAGGAGCCTTTAGTAGTTGAGGCCTTAATAGCTACTTGTGCAAATTAAATGTATGAATTTGTATATGCTTTGGTGTTCAACGTTTGGATGATTTTGCCTGTTGGCCACAATAGTTTGAGAACCAATGTATTTCCTCCATAAATGGTTTCTTCCGAAAATTATAGTTCTTCGAAAATCAGGTTTTCTAAAGCAAACTTTTAATTCTTTCAACTCTTGTGTGATATATAGAATTTGTTGTTATTTTTCTGAAGCTCTTTATATATACTGTTGCAGCTTATAACTTGATTCTTACTATGTTACAATTTTGGTGTATATGGTAGTACTTTTCCTTGTAATTTTGTTATTTTTTTCCCTTCACGTTTCTATACTAGAATTGCTGGACATTTGGACCAGTTTGGGTTTCTGATGTGATGAGTTTCATGTTTTGGATTGTACATCAAGTAAAATAAATAAAATCACAAATTTCGGGGCCCTCATTAATTGCTTTATTAATAATATATTAGAAATTCGGGGCGTACCATTTAGCGAATTTTCATGGCCTCCCGCAAAGTTAACAAGACGCTAGCCACTTTAGGCGCGCTTTTAATAATTTTACCTTCTTAAATACGGGTGTGCATTTCATGCGACCCAAATCCAAATCCCAAAACGTTGAATAAGAGGTGTTAAGGATCCGGGTGCATTTCATGTGACGTGATCCAAAAAACACGCTCATAAACGACGTTCACTTTCATAAAAACTAATTAAAAGTGGTTAAACAATTCTAAAATTGCAATAGGAACATGTATTAAAATCAGACTTTAACCAAATATAGCAGTTGAGCGACCGTGCTAGAACCATGGAACTCGGGAGTGCCTAACCCCTTCTCCCGGGTTAACAGAATTCCTTACCCGGATTTCTGGTTCGCGACTGTTAAACAGAGTCAAACCCTTTCCTCGATTCGGGATTCAAACCGGTGACTTGGGACACCATAAATCTCCCAAGTGGCGACTCTGAATCTCTTAATAAATGAATCCCGTTTTGATTGTCCTTTAATTGGAAAAACTCCTTTTATTAAACCCTTCACGGGGTGTAGTAAGCAAAAAAGGAGGTGTGACAGCTCTGACGACTCTACTGGGGACAAGAACCCAGAACTTGTGGTTCAGGGTTCAGAATTCGAGCTTAGTTAAATTGTTATATTTGGCTTTATCTGATTTTGTTACATGTTTGGGCTTAATGTGCTAAATGTTTTACCGCTTTGATATTTGTTGAATTGTATATAAACTGTTACGAATCCCTTCCTCTCTCTGAGTCTTCTACATCATGGAGAAGGGTGCAATTCGTGTAGCTTCTCTTCTGTTTAGAGTCTTCTCCCATTTAGAACGAGGTTTGGATAAGTTGCTAAGCCGGCGGAGCTTCTGTATCCCCGGTACGCTGCCTCCCCCTCGGCTCGAGTTGTCCGCTCCGGTAAGCCAGGTCTAGGCCAATAAACCTAGGGTTTAAACCTAGAAGAACAAAACCTCATGCCGGATCCCTAGTAGGAACGCTTGTTTGCATCATGTGCATTTGACTTAGGGGACTCAACACAGGGGTTGGGTCCGTCTAGGACAGGTGTACCAAAAATAACAGACCATCTTGATGCATCCTATGTGCTACATGTTGCATTTATTCAAGGGTAAAAGGGTCATTTGGCGGACCAAGGATAGTTGAGGGCAAATGAAAAAAAATGAAAAAAAATAGTGAAAAATGAAAAAAAAAGAAAAAAAGAGGGTGAAGTGTGAAAATAAAGCAAGTAGGGCCCAATTATGTTTTTTATTACGTTGTTATTAAGAAAAAGCAAAAAAAAAAATACAAAAAAAAGATTTTACACTTTTTCATCATTTTCAGAAAATCAAAAAATCAGAAAAAAAAGGAAAAGAAAATCCAAGGAGATTTTACATGTTTTATCATTTTTTTTTGAAAAAAAAAAAAGAAAGAAAAAAATGTGTTCTCTATGAGTTAGTTGTTTTTTTTTTTAAATTCTCGCCCGTATCCAATCTGCCCGAACTACGCATACCTGATTCTCGTCTTTCGGGGCGTGATACGTAGGCAACCCACATAGGGTCCGGTCTTCCTAGTAAATCTTAGGTTCTTGGCTTTGCGCGGTCTTAGCCAAATTTTGCACTTCTAGCCACCTTTTGGCTAAATAAGTCATTTTGCAAAAATAATCGCAACCATGTCTTGCATGTGTCTAATAGGGAATGTTATTGCCTCACATAGTGTTGGTTTAAGTTTTCTCATACAGGTGTGAATTTACTAACCGCAGTTTGAGCAGGACTGATACCACAGGACCGCTGCATTCAGGAGTTGCTTAAGGAGATTTACTCTTATTTTTATTTTTAGCTATTTTTGGGTATTTTTTTTATATCGTCTTTTACTTTCTAAGTTTTGTACAGAGATGTCAAGTTTTTGTCATTGTACTTTTTATTTTATATTTGACAAGGTGTGGTGTAATTCAAAAATCCAAAAAAAAAGGGAGATGTTGCATTTTATATTTCCGTTATGAGTTTTCTTTAGAATACTAGTTCTAGAAATGAAAAAATTTGAGGTTGTTCTTCCTTTAGGCAATTAATATCCAGGACTTAAAATAAATTATTTTTATGTTTCCTTTAGTATATTAGGACCAAAATTCAAAAAAAAAATGAAAGAGAATTTTCTTTTAGTACTTCTTTAAAAGCTTTCTTTAAGGCGTTAATTCCAAAATCCAAAAAGATTTTCTTTTGAGGTGTTTCTTTGGGAAATTAGTGAAAAATGAAAAAATAATTCTTTTTATTTTCATTAGAACATTAGGATATTGTACATAAACAAAAATACTTTATCTTTTATTTGTCATTAGAATTTCTTCTTGGGGGCAATCAAAGTTGAAATCCAAAATATTTTGTTGCTTGTTTCGAAATATTGCATCAGGATATCAAATGAAAATTCAAAATATTTTCCTGTGGTTTATTCTCTAGATTTTCTTCCTAAAAACAAGAAAAAAAAAGGAAAAGAGAGAACGTCAATTTGTTTCTTGATCTTCCAGAACTACGCAAAGATCTGATTCATGCGGGGTCATGATACGTAGGCAACCTACATAGGGTTCGATCGAATCATTTTTTTTATTTATCCAAAGTAAAAAAAAGGGGAAAAATCAAGGAAAATAAAAGAGAGAAGAAAGAAAAACGAGAGGTGAAATCATGGGATGTGAGAAATAAGAGGGAAGAAAAGAGTGATAATCCGAAAGGAAAAAGGGGGAAGGAAAAACGAGCGAGCTAAAGAAGGGCGAGGAAAGAAAAGAAAAGAAAGGAGAGAGGTTGAAATGAACAAATTGGGATGATGCCAACTGACCTTTGTACCCTCGAAGTCATTTTAGAACCGATAATTGTGGCTAGGTTCATTGCACGTAAAGTGAAATTATCTTATGTCAAATGCCCTAACGCTAACGTGATGGTTTCATTTTGTCATATCATTTAAGAAAGGTGGTTGGTTTTGTGGTTTTTAAAGTAACTCTTCCATACAACACAAAGGCAACAGGCAATGGCAGAGAACAACAGAACTGAGTGGGTTGATACGGGTGCCCAAAAGTAATTTTTCAGACCCATACGCGAAAGGCTTTGATCATGCTATTCGATGCATGTACCACTCTAAAGTCCGGGGGCATAGCATTGAAGATTGTCGCTCTTTGAAAAGGGAAATATAAAGAATGATTCAAGAAGGGGTAGTTGTGGTCAATGACAGTGACAGGGAGCATGCGAATCCTCTTGGGAACTTGTTGATTAAAGTTGATAATGGTCTTGGCAGTATGGATACGGAACTCAGTGGCTAAGATGCCGTGCTTGGTAATTGGGAAGACGCTCCATTTCTTGGTCAGCCGGAGTGGAATTTTTGGTGGTTTATGTTGTTGTCATTTCTGTTGTCCGGGTTATTTCAGGGTTGTAATCCGGATATTGTCTTGTGACTCAAACCCTTCTATCCTTTCATTTTGTCTTGTTTGTCTCGTCGTAGTAGCTTGTGTAGTGCTGTTTAGGTTTGTTCAAGGGTTGTAACTCTAGTCTAGTTTGCTTGTTTCGTTGTTTAAACCCTTTCACCGTCAGTCTAATGCAATTCTCTGTTTCCCGCCATTTCTAGTCATTTTATCTGGTTCCTTTCTCCTTTTGCAATTCTTTTCATGCTGGCTCTGGTGACATGACATGCACGCATAATTCTCAGCCCGGTTTTAAAAGTCAGTTTAGTAATGAAGCAATAAAACAATGTTGAAGATGTAAGGACAGTCGAGGGATTTTGAAATCTC
>NC_031989.1:26888567-26892733 GCF_001879085.1 Nicotiana attenuata
TGAAAGCAAGATTCTTTTTCTATTTTCTTTTTCAGTGGCAAATAAAAAACTAAATTGAAAATAAAACTCTTTTTTGTTTTTCTTTTCCATTGGTAAACAAAACAAACTAAAAAAACTACTTTTCTTCTTTTCCTTTCATTTTCTCAAAAATCCGGCAGCATTTCGGCACTACTTGGACATTGGTTTTTCTGGTATAGGTAATTAACTCTCTATACTGCTATTTTCTCTTTTTCTCTTTTTGTTTTTTTTTTCAATTTTTCCCAGATATTCAAAGCCGGTCAGCATGCGAGTCCAAAATAGATAAATGCACAAGTAGGATGCATCAGGATGGTCCATTATTCCGGGTACACCTGTCCTAGACGGACCCAACCCCTGTGTTGAGTCCCCTAAGTCAAAATGCACGTGATGCAGATAAGCGTTCCTACTAGGGATCCGGCATGAGGTCAAGTTATTCTAGGTTCAAAACCTGGGTATAGGTTCTAGACTGTGTACCCGAGCGGACAACTCGAGTCGAGGAGGGGGCTACGTACCCGGAACCAAAAGGCCATCCGGCTTAGTAACTTGTCCAGCCTCTTTCTTATTTTAAGGTATGACACTAACAGAATAGGGAGTCTCCACCAGTGAGCACATCCCCGAAGATGAGAAGAGAAGGGTTTCGTAACAACTCTATATATACAATTCAAATAATATCAAAGCGGTAAAAAGCAACATATTAGTCCCAAACATGTAGGAAAATCAGATAAAGCCAAATACAACAATATATCTAAGCTCGAATTCTGAACCCTGAACCGAAGTTTTGGGTTTGTATCCCCAGCAAAGTCGCCAGAGCTGTCACACTTCCTTTTTCCTACACCTGTAAGGGTGTAAAGGAGTTTTTCCAATTAAAGGACAATCGGAACGGGATTTGATTATTAAGATTTCAGAGTCGCCACTTGGGAGAATAATGGTGTCCCAAGTCACCGGTTGAATCCTGATCCGAGGAAATTATGATTCTGTTACAGTCCGCGAACCAGAAATCCGAGTAAGGAATTCTGTTAACCCGGGAGAAGGTGTTAGGCATTCCCGGGTTCCGTGGTTCTAGCACGGCCGCTCAACTGTTGTATTTGATTTTATCTGATTTCAAAACATGTTCTAGCTTATGCTTTTAATAGTAAATCGCTTTTATTATTTTTATTTTTTAATAAGAATTGCAACGTCGTGAAAATGCGCCTCGAACCACGTCGCACCAGTGCACCCGTGATTGTTAACACATTTCGACTTCGTTGAGATTTGGATTTGGGTCACATAAATGTGCACCCACTTTTAGGAAGGTAAAATTATTTAAATCGCGTGCCTAAAGAGACTATCGCGTTATTATCTTTGGGGAAGGCCGTGAAATTCGCTAAACAGCCCATCCCGAAGTCTAAGTATTTTAGTATAAACATTTTGTCGAGGGCCCCGCAATTTATTTGTTTTGTTTAGCGAGGCTCATCTCGTTTTATTATTAAAAGGCAAACCGAGAGCAATTTATAATTTTCTATTTCTATTTGTCCCTAAAACAAAAGGAAAAGTCCTAATTAATCATTGTTTAAAATTATCACGAATTTCGACCCTTAGCCAGATCGGGCCTTGAACATAATCCACATAAGGAAATCATTACTCAGGAGAGCATAAAGAATAAGCCATGTCAAATGTGGCCCAGGTCCAATCGAATAGGCCATTATATCAAGACCTGGGCCGTCTGTTCGAATATCAAGGCCCGATCTATGTGTCCTTTTAACAAAACTCAACTACTCGAATTAACAAGATGTTGATCCTTCGAATTTCAATTTCAAGCTCCAACTATTTTTCTTACTGGCCTACTGTCGAATTCTCAGATGCTAACAAGGTGAAAGAAAACAGGTTTGAAAAGTGATTGTATTAACACTAACTATTTTGAATTAGTTATAGCTAACATTACTAAGTCAGCACTCAAGTGACTTGTGAATTCGAAATTACTTCCTGCTTCAGTTAATCTACCGATTTCAATAATCAAACTACACAGGAACAAATTTAAACGAGCTAAAACCAGTGAATAATTCCCAGCTCGAGTTGTGATTCAATTTGATAAAAAAAAAGTTTATACGAACACGCAGGCTAGATTAACTACAGCTAATACTATTCTATATTTGACAGTCTAACTAATTACCAAACATAAGATCCTTAGGCTAATTAACAAACTAATACAGATTGATTATTATAAAAGTCCAAAGTTACTTGAAAACAGTCCAGGCATACAATCCACAGTTTGATTATAGTGTATAATTAACTAAATCACAGATGATTGCTTAAAACATAATGAAATTAACAGAATAATGGAGCTACAACAGAAACTTCAATTTCATTTCATTTGTTGGACATAAGAATCTGCATTGAGACAGCCCAAATGTATACCTGGAATTTGGAAATGAGAAGAAGACGAGCAAGTCAGCAACAACAGCTATGCACAACAGTCAACCAGCCAGTAACCAATTCAATGACCAATGAAAAGTTCAAAACCAAGCAAAACCCAAACGATTAACCACAAAATTACTCGAACACACTCAAATGCAATCGAAATTTGAGCTAGGACCTGCAGCACTTCTTCAGCAATCAAATCGACCAAAAACTCACTCCAAATGAACACTAGCACTTTCAGAGGCTTTGAACAGCTAAGTATGGAACAGAAACAGAGCAGTTGAACTATTTTAGATCTTAAAATCAATGTAACAGTGATATTTTTGGATTTTTTACTGAATTTTGTCTATTTTTGGTTTTCTGTATAGAACTAAAGCTAGGAAGAAAATTTTAATTCAAACTTTTAGATCAGATCTAAAGAGAGAGTTTTGGGGGGAATTTTTTAAGGCTCCAAAAACTTCTGAATTAAGGCATTGGACGTGCCTTTTATAGGCACCAAGAGGTGCAACTTCAGATTTTCAGTTTTCCATCCTAGTCCCCATTTATTTTCCATTTAGTCCCTAAGGTTGTGACTTGTTTCTCAAGTTAATGCTATCAAAAATCAGAAATTGCAGCTCTCACCCCACCTAGAAGCTTCTAGGGGCTTCTTAATCTGTTACTGCAAGATTCCTTTACTGTACAATGCCTACTTTACCCCTGACCTTACCCTTAAATTACTAACCTAGGCTAACTAACCCCAGCCCCTCTTAACCATAGTCAGTAACTGTAGTTAATTACTCAGAACATGGAACTTAAATCTACCTGAATTGTTAATCCAAACTAAGCTAATTCACTAAACGAGTCAACAATTCAAACGAGAACCAAAATTAAAGACCAAAACCAGAATCAATTATCATTAAGAAAAAATTACTTAAACGAAAGAAAAACCTACTGATTTACTCCAAATAACCGAAATTAAACTACACCCTAGCACACTGATTAACAACTTAGACTACACTGTATAACAAATTAAAATCAGTCAAGCCTACACAAAATTAATTAAAAATTAACAACGCAGGGTTTAAACTAATACCTAAAACAGACTTAAATCAAATTAACCTAACAAAATTAGTATTGAATCAACATAAAATGAACTCTAATCTAATAATCAAACTAGTCAATCATTAACCAAGCTAAAAATAAAAATTAATTGGACACCAACAAACATGATAGCAGAACTAACAGAGGGATTTAAACAAGAAAAGAAGGAAAATAAACAAAGAAACCAGAAAGAAGAACGAGAACTCACTCGTTAATTACAGATTCAAAAATCGAACGATCTCCAACGGGATTTGAGGGCCATTGACATTGAATTCGTCACGAGGAAGGCCAGGGGACCATGGGGCATCAATTTGGAACATTTTGGAGCAATTAGGATTTTGGCCGGAAAATTTAAATTTAATATTCGAGCGATTCCGGCCAGATTTGAGGGATGGGGTTTGGGGGGTTTGATAGAGGAGGTAAAGGCGGTTATGTGGTGTTAATTTGGGGTGGTTTGGATGGAGTTGCGTCATGGCCGGAAAAGTTTAGATCTGATATTCGAGGCGATTGGATGGGATTCGAGACAAACTAAGATGGGGGTTGGAAAGAGGAGAGAAAGGTGGTTCTAGGGTGTAATTTTGGTAGCATTTGGAGGTGGGCCGCCGGCGGAGACGATTTTCGGCCGGCGGCGGACGGCGGGGGGTGGCGGTGATGAACAGGGTACGAGGAAG
>NC_031989.1:26892833-26918597 GCF_001879085.1 Nicotiana attenuata
GGAAAAATGCGATCCTGTGTCGAATCTGCGATCGCAAATATGTCGCATTTTTGACTCTGCGATCGCAGATCTGTCACAGATTGGGCCAGTGTTGCCCAGTTTTGGGCACCTATTTTGCGATGCATTCTGCGGCCCACATTCTTGTTTTGCGGTCCATTCTGCGATCGCAGCCCTGTTTCGGAGGTTTATTTTTCCTATTTTTATAACCCGACCTCATTTTCATAAATAGGTTGAGGGGCTTCATTTGGGGTTATTTTCTACTGATTTTAGAGAGAGATGAGAGCATATAGAGAGAGAAAGGAGGGGCCTAGCTTCATAATCATCCAAATCTTGCTCAAGTCTTCAAGAATCAAGGAAGATAACCATAGATTGTCCTCCATCCGGGTAAGTCCTACTTCTAAAATTTCATGCAAGAGGTTAAAGGTTCAAATATGTTGTGGGGGTTAGAAATAGGCCATACATGTGGGACTAAGTTGTAGTATGTGATGTTAAAGAACTAATATGGGTAGTTCATGTTAAAATTGGTTGAGGGAGGAAGGAATTGCCATTTCTAAACCTTGTAGAGGTGTTTGATGAAATTCCTAAGAGAGTTACACCATGGGTAATCTTCCTAATTATTAATCGATTTCCGCTATCTCTTTATAGATTGTTATTGCTAGAGGTGTTTGTGTATTGTAGAAACTTAAGGGGAAGCTCTTTGATGTATGTATGGCTAAAAACCCCTTTTATTAAAAATCAAGCTCCGTTGGTGTATATGCAAATGTGGGAAGACTGAAGTTGGATTGATGAATTGATTGTTATTTCACATGAATTGGTTTTGCAACTGTGTATACGTGATAGGGGTGCCTCAACATGTTTAATATACTATTCCTGCTAATTTAAAGATGTGTGAAGAATATAAACCATGTGTTGGAATGCCTAGACCTCAATGTCCGGATTTAAATTGAGATTGTCATGCCAACTATGTGAAATCTTATCTATGTTTACACTTGAATTGCTCCTATTTGTACCTGTTATCCTAAATTGCAATGTTTGTATTGAAAGTGGACATGATGTGGAAATTGTGGCCCTAAGTGCCTATGAACTAAGATATGTGAAACAAAAATTGATGTGAGGATGAAATTGTGATTGAGGTAACGTCTTGGTAAGACGGCTTAGCCGATCGGACCGTGATCGGACGCCATATTATACACACATGGTGGTAATGTATTGATAATTGAAACTAGAAAGTGAGAGTGAAATAATGGTAACGTCTCGGGAAGACGGCTTAGCCGATCGGGCCATGATCGGACTCCGCTCAAGGAAGCGGTGGTAATGTGGATAATGATGCAACAATATGGAATGCCCCAATCAAAAATTTCAGAAATTTTGTGAAAACTATGTGAACCTCTCATATTGTTGACGTGGTGCTTATGTGAAGCTTTGTTGTCCTTATGATGTCTTTTTTGTTCTTGTATGATAGTTCTTTCTAATGAGATGGTGTTTAGTTATACATACTAGTGCTATTCGACGACACTAACATCCCTTTTGCCGGGGGCGCTACTCTTTAAATGGATGTAGGTGTTTCCATAGCAGGCAGTGTTGGTCACAGCTAGTGACGCATCTTCCTTTCAGCTGACTTGGTGAGCCCCACTTCATTTCGGGGTCCTGTTTCATCTGTTTATCATGTACTTTTGTGTTTTGAAGTATAGCCGGAACCTTGTATCCGGCATTTCCATATTATTCTTCAGTTATATTTAGAGACTCCGTAGACAGGTTGTGGGTGGAGTTTGATAATGGAGAATTGAATTAGAAATATTAATATTTGGCAAAGATGTAGAAAACTTGTAATATTTTTGAAAATTATGAATGAAGTTGCTAATGGAAATGAAATGGAAGTCGTTAATGATATATGTACAAAGTATGATTAATGGAGTTCATCTCCTCTTTATTCATGAATTAGTTTGGGTAGAATGAAACCTAACAGGCTTGCTCAGTCAGGTTTACTCGATTGAGCGTCGGTCGCGCTCCTCAGGTTTTGGGGCGTGATAACTAGGACCATCCGCAAATGATCAAGGTGCTCCGCTAAGGTCTTGCTGTATACCACAATATCATCCAGGTAGACCACCACAAACTCGTCTATGTGTTCCCGGAAGACTTGGTTCATCAAAGTGCAAAATGTAGTAGGAGCACTGGTCAAGCCAAATGGCATGACCAAGAAGTCAAACGACCTATACCGTGTCACGCAGGTAGTTTTGTGTTCATCACCCTCGGAAACCTCACTTGCCAATATCCTATCTTCAGGTCAATCTTGGTAAACAAAGTTGTGCCTCCCCAGTCTGTCGAACAGGTCCACATAAATGGAATAGGGTACTTATTCTTCACAGTAATCTTGTTTAGGGCCCGATAGTCAAGAGCCTTAAGGTACACTCATGTTTTTTTGGAACAACACTAGCGAACATAAGGAGACTTCGATGGCACAATAATTCCCGCATCAAGTATTTCCTTCAACTATCTCCGAAGCTCTGCAATCTCGAGCTGTGAAATTCTATACGGTGCGCGGGCAGGTGGCTTCGCACCTGGCACCAATTCAATCTCGTTATCCACAGTCCTCATTGGCAGTAAGTGCTTAGGCATTTCCTACGGCGTCATATCTTTGTATTCCACCAAGAGCTTCTTCAAGGTCGTAAGGATGGACAGGAAGAGCGCTCGATGTCTTCAACGCAAAGGGAAGCCAGAAATGTTCCCATGGGGCATCTTTCCTGATATTGTTAGAATGAATCAAGGCTTGGCCCCATTTGCCCCAAACATGAACAACACATCTGCAAACGACTGTGGGATAGTGTTGGTATTCCTAAAGAATTCCAAGCCAAGTATCAACTTGAAGTCATCTATGATCGCCACTGACAGATTCATCTTCCCCTCGTAAGGGCCAATTTTGACTGGGACTCCCTTAGCTATCCCTTCAACTGGACGGGCTGGAGAGTTGATTGCCTTGACACGACCTTGTCCTTTCTCCACGACAAGACCAAGACACTCCACCTATGTGGAAGATAAGCAATTATGGGTTGCTCCTATATCCACCATGGCTCGAATAGGTTTGTCTTTGGCTCGCATATCAATAAACATCAATTCCTTACTTTTGCTGACATAGGGCTTGCCATCTCCTTTCAGAACCTTCTAAACAACAGGAACAATGCCTTTTTTCCCCGTTTACTGGCACTAGAATCGCCCACTTCTTGAGCTATAGAATAGAGGGTATGAGAAAAGGCACCAAGTGGTCCCACTTCCTTTTGTTCCTCATCTACGTCTAGCTCTTCCTCCACTTTGCCCTCTTCCTGAGTTTGTTGGGCGTTCAATTTTTACTATTAAGTATACTCGGAAGCATTATGCGGACCACCGCACCTAAAGCATCTAGATCTTGGCAATGGATTATAAGGACCATTTTCGCGATAATTATTGTATGATGTAACACTGTTGCTGCCAGAAGAGGAAGTCCTGGAGTTGCTTGGCCCTCGATCTCCCCCACTTTTAATAGGACCTCCCCTGCTAGGCTAGCATCCTTTGACACCTCCTCCTCGAGAAGGTTGTTGTGGCATGTCCCTCTAGGACTTAGCTTGATAATCAACAAGGCACTCCGCAACTTGTACTGACTTGAAAACTGTATCCATCCGCTGCCTTTGTAATTCCATGCAGGCATATGGTTTCAATCTTTTATAAAGGTGAAGAGCTTGTCCTTCTCCCCAATGTCTTGGATGCTCGACATAAGTGCGGAAAATTCATGCATGTAATCCCTTACCAACTTAGTCTAGCACAACTCTCGGAGTCTTCTGCGCGCATTATACTCGACATTCTCAGGGAAGAACTACAACTGAATGGTCGCCTTCAATTCTTTCCATGTTTGAAGGGTTTCTTTACCAGTCCTGATGGCCTCATATTTCACTTGCCACCATAGCTTGGTATCCCCTTGCAAATACATAGCAGCAACTGCTACTTTCTTTTCTTCCTCTAATTCCCCAACAGCCTCAAAGTACTATTCGACGTCAAAGATGAAGTTCTCGACCTCCTTGGCATCTCGAGCACCGCGATAGGTTTTTGGTTCAGGTATCTTAATCGTGTGTGGTAGGGGTGCGAGGTTCATTATACCTCCACCTAAATTATCGCCTCCTCCTCGGAGTAGGCTTTGCAGTGCACCTTGGAAAACGTTGAACCAACCAGTCAAGTAGTCAATGTCTTGTTGCATCGCTGCCTTCGTGGTCGCATCTTCAATCCTTCGTGTGTCGATCCCTCTCAGAGTGTCGACTCGTGTTTGTGATGTCACCTTCGGCCTGCCGCATCTCACGGTCCAAGTCGTCAAGCCTTTCTTCCATACTGGCCCTCAGACTTGGCACAATATCATTGAGACATTTCAATCCTCTGATTGCCTCTTCCATAACCGCAATGCGATCTGTATTAGTTCTCTGACCAACCATGATCAACACTAGTATCTATCACAATATTTTTCCCTCGTCCGATAGACAACCTAGGGTCTGATACCAACTGTTACGCGGCGCATTCCTGAGATGTCTTGGAAGGGCGATGTGAGGCAAAGCAATGGACTTTCATATGATTTCTTTCCACCAAACGAAGGCCCTCTCTACACGCTAGATTAGATTGTCAGTACCGTGCGAGAAAGCCAATGTCAAGATCACAATTTGCTACGAGAGGATTGAATGAAAGCTTGTTGTATTAACAAACAACAATAATTACAAGCTTGCTTGTCACTAATTTTTTCACATTGTTTTTACCTTATAATCCATCAAAATCATAAATTAAACATCTATATATGTCGTAAAGGTTGTAATTTTAATGGTAGAGACTACACACAAACCGTTGGTCTTGGGGCTTGAGAACCCTTTCAATCCTCGAAGAAAACCTAGGATTTCAGATTAAATAGACGTTAAACAATATTAACGTGTCACACAAGCAAAAATGACTAGGTTATAATATTATACCTCTTATCTCATTTTTAGTCCAATGAATTAAATAATTTTATTAGTGTTATAAATAGAATTGTATTTATGGTGAATGTCTATATTTAGAGAGATTCTAGGGTTCATTGCTTGGTGGCTAAGTCACCATCTCCCTATAAATAGAGGGTTCTATTCTATTGTAATTCATCCAATATCAATAAGAATTCTCTCTCCCTATTTTTCTCTGCAATACTCTTCTTCTTTATTTATTGTTTTATAACACGTTATCAGCACGAGACTCTAACCAATTAGTAGAAGCTTTGTGGTTGAGCATAATGAATTATTCCATAAACTTCTTTCATGATTAAATTTTGGATTTAAGGTAAGTATTTTACTTTATTTTTCTCTTTTAAATTCTTGAAATTCTATAATTTGATTTTATATACAAGTAAAGACAATAAAGTTTGATTATAACTCTAATGAAGTTTGTAAGAAATTATAACCACCTGAAGTGGTAAAATTCTATGCCTTGCCATGATCAATTCATGTATGATTGTGGGCAAAGAAGTGGAAATCCGCCCCATTGAATTTGCTTCATTCTCATTCCATTAAGAGAATGTGGTAGCAATATGTGATAAGTCTGAAAGAAGACAAAATTATTACCGTGAAGGTATCAATGGATGTGGACGTGGTAATAGACGAAATTATAATCGTCATCATTGTGATAATGAGAATAATAAGTATTCTCAAAATAATCCTCCACTCTGTGAAAGTAATATTTGTCATCGATTTGACATGAGATTTTGTAAAGCACATATAAATGATTATGGTCCATTCATGATGAGAATGTGACAACATGTGATTTATGAATACATATTCATTCTTGGAAGAATATGAACGTGCTAGTGGTAGTGAATATACCACACTCACCTCTAGAGGGAGGTTTGAGATGATATAAGAAAATAATGTCATTATTATGACATAATTGGTCATTGGTCACGTACTTATTGTACGCCAAAATATTTTGGCATTGTGATTATTAAAAGACAACGGTAATGCAAGAAACATATATTGCATATAATTTTGATCATAACCATAATGGTATAACTTTCTCTTTAAAAGAGATATTCACCATATGGATGTTGATGAATATGTGGTAGTACAAGATTAATTGAGAGCTCTGGAAGAGCCAAGCGTCACTATTTTGGAGAAATAAAATTGATTATCAATAAGATATTGTGTTGTAGTAAGTCTCAAAGAAACTTATTCAGTTTTCGAAGTATACACGAAAGCGATTGATTATATTGAGACTATAAATAAAGGAAAGAGTTAATATCTTCTATTACTACAACTCGTAGCGGGATAATATATATGTGAAAAGCTACCCGCTTTATTCTCCAGTTTGTACTACACAAATAAAAGAATACCACACTAAAGTAGATGTTTATTGACATAAAAACCCATATCATAATAAACTTTGAGTTTATTGACATAAAACCCCATATCGTAATAAACTTTGAGTTTATTGATAATTGCACACACCATGGTGTAAACATGAAGTTTATCAATATTGATAATTTATTCAATTGGTACAATTGGTTTAGCCATATCAATTTAAGTATGATGTGCAATAATAGAGAATTCACATGGGTAAATATTAAAGAACTAGAAAGTTCTTTATGAATTCTCTTATAATGCTTGTTCTCATTAATTAATTGACCAACTAAAATTGGGATTGAATCCCATGAATGCTGGAAATACCAAAGGTGAATATGAGCCCATTCATCTGTCATGTATACCACATAAGATGCATCTATGAGATGGTTACATGTGCGATTATTATTAACCCGCAACATGGTGTTTGCGAGGTAACTTGCTCAATAATTTAATTTAGAGCATAATTTCCAGAATTTTAACTCAAGATAGTTCATCTTGATAAGTTGGTTTACATCACAGTTGGTTTAGCAAAATAATTTATTGAGTGCCTCCACTTAATAGCTAAACTATTGCTTATGAGAACAAAGTTATCTATATCAGTTTGATATAGGTTATATACGAAAGTATATTACATTCTCCCCTCACAAGTGGTTCAGGGTCAGGAACCAATTCCATCTTATTATTATTGATGTGCGGTGTATATTTTGATTAACACCATAACGCACAAAGATGGGTTCTCAAAGTTGAGGAAACAAGTTAGTTTTTCTAACATGAGGGGGAGACAAGATACAACAGTTGAGAAAAAGTTACATGGAATGAATTATCATTTATACATCTAAATCCTCGAATAAAATAATATGAACTTGAAGTTCATAAAAGGATAATTCATGTGCAATTTATTGCAAAGCATGCCAGACGCATCTGCTGACCCAAAGAAAGTAACTATATTCTCACTACAAATGCTCCTATTAGAATAAGTCTTAGAAGGACAAAGTCTATGGTACGCTTAAAGCGTATAGACAAGTCGGTTTCAAATAAACTTTTTGATAAAGAAGATGAGCAAATGATCTAAATGATCATAAAAAAAGGAGTCAAGTGATCTAGAAGATCACATGACATAACATTTCATAAAATCTCATGAGAGATTCAGGTACCTGAATATATGAATGAAGAGATCTCTATGTTATGTCTTTATGAAAAATAAGGAGGTTGGAACCGATATAAAATGGTCGTCGACGACATCTATGATAGCGCTAAGTATAGATGAGGATCTTAAGTCTAGAGAAACAATTCAAGTAGAATTGGTTTCATATGAAAGACATGTTGTTTTGGACCTGCAGTTCAAACACTTGAAAGTATAGAGTCAATGGTATGTGCAATCAGTTTTCGATATCTTATATGTCTAGCATGACATGGAAACTTGATATGCATCTAAAGTCTATTATATGGCTTATATGACTTAACTTATATGACAATCCATGAAGGATTTAAGTTGCTTGAAGCATATACAATTCTTGATCTTGAAGTACGACTTCCTCAGTGCAATTTGTGCACAAATGTATCTTGCTATAACTATAGGCATGATAATATGATAGCAAGAGTATTCACCTCTATGTGAAGATATTGAACTGACGATTCCAACAAGATCATATAAAGTCAATACATCTATTAGGGATGATGATTTCAAGGTGAAACAAATTTGTTCAAGTTAATATGGCTGATTTGTTCATCAAATCTCTACCAAAGATCTTTTGAAGATGGTGCACAAGATTGGAATGCAAATGCTTAAGGATGTGAATTGATGCTCTCATCAGGGGGAATTAATACGCGTTGTACTCTTTTTCTCTTATAAGGTTTTGTCCCACTGGATTTTCCTTGCAAGGTTTTTAATGAGGCAACCAAAAAGCGTATTGTATATATGTGCACTCTTTTTCCTTCTCTAGAATTTTTTTCCCATTGGGTTTTGTTTTAGTTAAGGTTTTAACGAGGCATATTATCTGTTGAATAGACATTCAAGGGGGAGTGTTATAAATAGAATTGTATTTATGGTGAATGTCTATATTTAGAGAGATTCTAGGATTTATTACTTGGTGGCTAAGTCACCATCTCCCTATAAATAGAGGGTTCTATTCCATTGTAATTCATCCAATATCAATAAGAATTCTCTCTCTCTACTTTTCTCTGCAATACTATTCTTCTTCTTTTATTGTTTTATAACATTATCCCTTTTATAGATAATGAATAATTTCTATATCAACTAAATATGCGTGGAAGTATTTTCGGGTGCAATGAACATCGAACTCTGGGAATGAAATTTTTTTAGTAGGGAGCAATTTCTTTTGGGATTTTTCATTCCTATACCATATATGAAACTATATTACCAAAAATATCCATGATTAGCATATTACCTGACCTGGACATATTTATTCTACAAAATTTAAACACATTTAAAACAGAATCCTTTTAGATGTATAATTCCTTTTATACGCGCGCGAATTTGGGATATTAAGGATTCTTCCAGATTTTCTTCAACGCAAATCTCGCTATTAATTAAGCCTGTTTCTCTCACTATTTCCTATCTCTGTTTTTCGAAAATACTCTGTTTTCTCATTTTCTTACGCATTGTCCTGCATAATACTACTATCAATTATCATGTGGTGTTGAGCTGTTCGTTCCCCTACTGGAAGTATTCATTCTATGTAAATGGTCAACATAGTTGCTTTTCTACTTAAAGAAATACTTACCAAAATAATTTGCATTTGATATATATTTGTTTTATCTAGATCCTATATTGAGTTGTTCAGTTTCTTCTCAATGGCAACATCAGCAACACTAATATGGATAAAATATCGAATTATATTATAATACCAATCACCAAATATGCAGCGCCTTAATTTCACACTTAAAATTAGTCTGTTCACATCTTCATATTTTCTCTATAAATAAACAAGTCAAAAATCAGTACTAATACACCCTTTTAAATGTTTACAAAAGAAGTTTTAATTTTATAAGAAAATAGATGAAAATGGCTTCAAATTCAACCACTTCTCTGTTCTTGACACTATTCCTTATTACACAAATACAATTTTTATACAATTTTGTAAAATATATCTTTTGTATCTGATTTATACATAGTAAAAATAAATTTCATACAACTAATTATATATTATACAACTTATCTACAACTGATCTACAACTTTCATACATTATTTCTACCCAGTTATATACAACTACAATATAATACCACTTAAATATAAATTTTATACAATATGTCATTTGTATATTATACAATTTATCTACAACTTTCACACATTATTTCTACCCAGTTAAATACAACTACAATAACATACAACTTAAATACAAATTTCATACAATATGTCTTTTGTATATTTTGTATATGATTTATACATAGTAAGAATAAATTTCATAGAACTAATTATATAGTATACAACTTATCTACAACATATCTACAATTTTCATACATTATTTCTACTCAGTTATATACAACTACAATATCATACAACTTAAATATAATTTTTATACAATGTTGTTCAACTTTCATACAATAGTTAAATGAATAAAAGAAAACTAAATAACAATAGAATACAATTTTTCTACAATATTTCTATAATTTTACTACAATTTCTGCAATATAATGTATGTCATGTCTTCTTCTTCTTCTTCTTCTTCTTCTTCTTCTTCTTCTTCTTCTTCTTCTCTTCTTCTTCTTCTTTGAGTTTCAATCTGAAATTCAGCCAAAACCAAGTCTAATCTTCACCAAAACCCCTCAAAATTGAGATATAAACTCCAAACCATATTCCCAATTATTTGCAACAACCCAATCCAAACAAATAATGATGTTTGAAAACCCAAATTCGAATTCAAAGCTTCAAAGCTTTTTAATGGCTGTCGGTGGTGGAATTGCTGCTCTCTTTTCCTTTGCTTTATACTACTAAAATTTGGGATTGAGAGATAGAGAGAGACGTAGAGAGAATTCTCAATTCTTTGCAATAACATCCAATCCAAACAAACAATGTCTTTTGAAAACCTAAATTCGAATTCAAAGCTTCAAAGCTTTTTAATGGTTGTCAATGGTAGAGGGGTTACAGATTTTGCTGGTTTTAGAAGAGGAAATAGTGGGTGATTGAAGAGGAAATTGTGGGGTGTGGTTTGATACGTGGGTGAGGGGGAGGGATTTGGTGAGAGAAACTTGGAGGGAGTGGGAATATACGGTAGAGTTAAATTAGGAGACTAATTAATACCATTAAAACCCCTAAAATGTACATAAATGGTAATTAGGTATATAAAAGGTAATTATATTAAAAGTTAAGCATGGAGGGTAATATAGTTTATTATATGGCATAGGAATATAAAAATCCCTTTTGTTTTTACTAGACTTTACATGGCGCGAATCCGAATTAATCGGAACTCCAAAAGAGATATCAAACACCTAGTGAGAAACAAAAAAGAAGAAGGGATCTTTGAATTTGTATGGCTCTTGCTATCTATGAAAGGACACGAAGAAGGAACACTAAGTTGGGAACAATTATTCTTTCTGCTGAATCTTAAATAGCAACTTTGATGCATGCCTTGGGAGCAATATTTTTGCCAAAACAAAAATGGTCCCAGGGTTGCTACTTAAGAGAAGAAAAGACTTAGTAGCCGTTTGGACATACAATTGCAAAATTTCAGGAAAAAAGTGAATTTTTTTTTTAAAGTAAAAATCGTATTTGAAATTGGAATTGTGTTTCAATATGAATACAATTCGGAGTTGTTTTGAATTTTTGTGAGTGATTTGAAGTAAAAAATTGAAAAACAGCTTTTTGGAGTTTTCAAATTTTCGAAAAATTTCGAAATTCAACTTCAAGTGTGTGATGACCCAAAGGGTCATCTTTTGTTTTAGAATCCGATTCCGTATTCCGAGGCCTTAGAAACCTCCATTTATCT
This sequence comes from Nicotiana attenuata, assembly GCF_001879085.1. NCBI lineage: Eukaryota > Viridiplantae > Streptophyta > Magnoliopsida > Solanales > Solanaceae > Nicotiana > Nicotiana attenuata. The sequence continues at coordinate 26,904,149 of NC_031989.1, forward strand.
CTCCTCGATTTGCGTTCACAGTTCGGGATTTTTCATTCATTCTCCCATTTTTCAAAACCTAAACTACAAGAGGTTGATTTTCCGAAGACCATTTCTTCCCCAAATCATAGGTAAATGATTCTTAACTCATTTCTTTCAATCTATTTAATCTTTTTACAAGATTTCATCCTAGAATCTAGGGATTTTCATGGTGAAATTGGATGTTTTTGTGTAGAACTTAGGAATTTCGAAATTTTGGGATTTGGACCTCAAATTGAGGTCGGAGTTCAAAATCAATTGTATATCCGGGCTCGGGGGTGAATGGGTAATCGGTTTTTGGTTCGAATTTCGAGTTTTGCCCAAGCGAGCCCGAGATCGATTTTTGACTTTTTGGGAAAGATATTGGGAAATCTATAATTATGCATTGGAATTAGTTTCTTTAGCTTTTATTGATGTTGTTAAGTTAAATATGGCTATACGAGTGGATTGGTGGAGGAATCGAGAGGTAAAGTGATATTTGAGCTGTGAATTACCCGTTGGCTTGAGGTAAGTGTTTGGTCTAACCTTGACTTGAAGGATTAGAGATCCCCGACTTGCTTGCTATGTGAAATACCATGTGTGTGGCGTATAGGTGTGGTGGCGAGTACCTATGCGTCGCCAAATTACCCGTTTTAGCCTGTTCCCTTTCTCCGATTCCCTATATATTGCTTTCTTGTCTTACTTGCTACTTGCTTATTGATGCTTCCATGTCCAATTGCTTCTTGTAAAATGTTGTTTCTCTATTGGTATTGTTAATTGTTCCATTATATCACACTGTTGGTTTATTGGTGCTTCATGGTACACTTTGATTGGTCTCGCTGTGTAGTTTTAACTGGTAAAGTTTCATAATTGTAGTGATATTCCATTGTGTTGGTTTGAGGTATAAGTATTGTGGAGGACTTGAGTTAACTTGTGAAACACTTGTCTTTATTTTGTAATTGGTGCTGATATATATTGGGATCGGGTTGCACGCTGCAATAGGAGGAATAAGGGTGAATGTGATTGTCTGGTGGGATCGGGTTGCACGCCGCAACAAGAAGTAATAAGGGTGGACAGGTAGGATCGGATTGCACGCCGCAACAGGAGGAATAAGGGTGATATATTGAGGAGTAATAAGGGTGAACTGGTGGGATCGGGCTGCAAGCCGCAACAAGGAGTAATAAGGCTAAATGTTTATATTGTTATTGATTATATGGTGGGATCGGGATGTGCACTGCATCATTTGTTGTTACGTATTCATTTCTTCTGAGGTTCACTATGGTGGTGTTGAAACTCCCTTAAGGATTGGTTATAGCTGAGTATTGGTAGAACGACTGGGTTCCGTATTTATTTAATGCAAGTTATTGTTATATTTCATTCTGTATTTCCTTTCTGCTTTAGTATAAGCTGTTGCAGGTTATATATGTTGTTATGCCCCACCGTAGCCTCGTCACTACTTCGTCGAGGTTAGGCTCGGCACTTACCAGTATATGGGGTCGGTTGTACTGATACTGCACTCTGCACTTTCTGTGCAGATTTCGGAACTAGTGGCTGATCGAGAGGTTGGTTGCTATTACTGCATTCAGGAGACCCAAGGTAGTCCTGCAGACGTCGGCAGGCCCCGGCGTCCCTTCCTATCTTTACTTCATTTCTATTTTACTTTCTCCAAGACAGATGTATTTTCTTTCAAACCTTTACTTGTAGTATTTGTAGATTGCTCGTGAGTTGTGACACCAGTTTCTGGGTAGTATCTATTTCTGCTTTCGTTAATAGCATAAGAGTAATTAGTTAAATCATGTACTTTCGCTTTTATATCCGCTGATTTAGTTTGTTAAATTCTATTTATAAAAGGATAAAGGAAAAAGGGTTAAATATTCTGTAACGTTGGCTTGCCTAGCGAGTGCAATGTTAGGCGCCATCATGGTCCCGAAGGTGGAAAAATTCGGATCGTGACAAAGTGAAATTTGAAATTTTTCATGGACAAATCCCTTAATCCTTTTGTTTTAGGGAAACTTACACAGATGTCCCAAATAAGTCTCAACTTACCAACCTCTAGCAATTAGTCATAGACTTACCAAAACTAGCCAAGCACATATAAAAATTAAAAAACTAAATAAATAAGGTTCTTACTCTCAAAGAATCACATACAAAAATCTCCTTCCATATTTTTAAGCATGATAAGCAACACTTGACGCAAGATGGAAAGGAAATTTCATGGATGAGGTAGCAAATAAGGTGATGAAATACAAAAAAAAATACAATATTCCAAATATCTAAGCAAAAATGGAACTTTTTCAATGGGTATAATTGAATTTCATTGAAAACAAATAAATAAGTCAATATACAAAATTTGAGGAAGATTGGAGGCGATTTGGACTGGTTTTGGATCAAAATTCGTAATTAAATCGAGTTCAAAAAATTCTTCAGCGACATGCCCTACCAGGCGGCATGCCCGGCAAGCCTGCAGGAAACACATCCGGAAAGTCTCGTACTACCGGAACAGAACCAATAGTAGGGGTATCAACATCCACATCCCTCACAAAGGTTAAATACGACAGACACCCCTTCCCAATCATCCGTTGGGCCTTCAAATAAGAAATCACCCTGCCGGAAACATAATCTAGAGAACCTCTCCACTCTATCCTTGGTAACCCCGGCATTGCCAACGTCACGGTCTTAGCATGAAAATCCAGAATAGCATGACATAGAGACAACCAGTCCATACCCAAGATCACGTCGAAATCAACCATACTAAGAAATAAGAGATCAACTCTCATCTCCAATCCCCCAATAGTCACTACACACGACCGATATATACGGTCCATGGCAATAGTATCACCCACGGCATAGATACATGAACAGGTGAAACTAAGGACTCACGGGGCATTTCCAAATAACGAGTAAAATAGGACGATACATAGGAATAAGTAGAACCGGGTTCAAATAAGGTGGAAGCATCTCCGTGGCACACTGAGACAATACATGTGATCACTGCATCTGAAGAAACAACATCTGGCCTAGCAGGAATGGCATAGAATCAGGCCTGGCCACCACCTGATCGGCCTCCCCCTTAAGGACGAACCCTAGCTGCCTGAGCCCCAGCTCGAGCTGGCTGGGCGGGTGGTGAAGTGATTGGTGCTGTAGTCATGGCCTGACCCCTCTGCTGAACGAGGACATTGTCTCCACATGTGCCCAAACTCCCCGCACTTGAAGCAACTCCTCGGTAATGGTGGTGGGGACTGAATTGGGCCTCGAGTACCAGAGTAACTGCTAGAAGGACCTGGCACAGATGAACCCTGAACCGGTGGAGCACGGATGAACTCTAACCTGGAAGGGCACTGAGAGATGAATGACCCTAACGAGAATTGTATGAACCATGCCTGGATAATGCACTACGATGAACTGAGCGAGCCATCTGAGCGCGCCTATAAGGATGACCCCTGCTGTGGTGGAACTGACCCGCATAAGGAACACCACTAAAACCACACGATCAACGAGGCCTCTCGGCTTCCCTCTCCTCACGCTCCTGACTACGGACTATCTCTAGTCACTGAGCAATATCAACCACCGCATCAAATCGAGCACCAGATACACTCTCCTGAGTCATAGCAAAATGCAACTGATAGGTGAGGCCATCAATGAAGCTCCTAATCCTCTTCCTCTCACTGGGAACCAACCAAACTGCGTGACGAGCCAACTTTGAAAATCTCATCTCATACTGGGTCACCGTCAGGCCATCCTGACGTAGCTGCTCGAACTGCCTGCGCAGCTCCTTCCTATGGGTTGGTGGCACAAACATCTCCAAGAAAATAATGGAGAACTCATGCCATGAAAGTGGTGCATCAGCGATTGGCAAGCTCCTCTCATAGGCCTCCCACCATCTGAAGGCAGCCCCAGTAAACTGAAAAGTAGTGAATGAGACCCCAGTGGTCTCCAGAATACCCGTTGTACGAAGAATCCGCTGGCACCTATCCAAGAAGTCCTAGGCATCCTCTAACTCAGCCCTACTGAATGACGGAGCCTGGAGTCTTCCAAACCTCTCAAGTCTCTTCTGCTCATCATCACTCATAACGGGGCCCACCTAGGCCTGAGCAACTACAACCGGCTACACTGGTAGTACCCTCGGTGTCTGAAGTCCCTGCATCACCTGCTCTGGAGCACGGCGGCGGGAGTCTGAGTACCTCCCCCGGCCTGAGAAGTGGCTGGTGCGATCTGAATAGAAACCGCCTGAGCGAGGCTAGTGCGCACAGTCAATATCTTCCAAGGCCTCCTGAAGGCCTGGAATCACAATGGGCACAGCTAGTGCCTGAGCTGGCCCCACTGGCTCAACCATATCTGGAACCTGCTCCTGAGCTGGAGCAACTGGTGGATTTGGATGTGCTGCTCTAGCTATTATACGAGCAGCACCTCTACCCCTACCGCGACCCCCACCTCTCGTGACCCTAGCAAGTGGTACTGGTGGCTGTCCGTCTGGCCTGGTAGCACATATCCTCACCATCTGTGAGAGAATAGAATAACAGAAGTTAAGTTCCCGAAATCAACAAATTCACACGACAAGAATACAAGGATGTGAAGTTTTCCTAAGGGTTCGGCAGCCTCTCAAAGATAAGTACAAACGTCTTTGTGCCGATCTGTAAGACTCTACTAAACCTTCTCATGACTCGTTAGACCTATGTAACCTAGGCTCTGATACCAACTTGTCACGACCCAAAATCCAACCTTTCATGAGGTGCCTATCGTGGTACTAGGCAAGCCGACTACTCAAACATTTCCAACACTTTCAACATTGAAATACACTAAAAATAGTTTAAATAAATAGAGGTCTCATAAAACGGAATAGAATACCATAACTCAATCTATAAGTTTTCCCAAAATCGGGGTGTCACTGAGTACATGAGCATCTAAACAATACAAGTCTGAAATAGTGTCTAAGAGAAACTGAAACTGAATAAATAAGACTGGGGATAGGGGAGGAGAGTCAAGGTCTGTGGACGCCAGAGCAGCTACCTCGAAAAATCTCTGAAAGACAGTAAACTTTGAGAATCAGCACCCGACGTGACCGGATACACCTGGATCTGCACACGAAGTGCAGGGTGTAGACTGAGTACAACCAACTCAGTAAGTAACAAGTCTAACTATTGGACTGAAAGTAGTGAGCTTCACAGGTACAGTCCAATTACAGAATTACAATACAGAAATGTAGGCATTCTTTTAAGTTTAACAGTTAAAGCCCAAACATGTAAAATCATGTCAAATTATATTTAAACAAGATATGGTACAGCTCGGTATCTATATGACAGTTATGTATGCCAACTGAAGTATATAGAGAGTAATGAAATCAATGTGCATACTCTCAGAGTATCAGTCATTCACTCCTCCCATTCACTCCATCCTCACAACCACTCAATCCTCCCTATTGCTTGGCACTCGCACTTGCACTTAGCAATTACCTTCGCTCACTGTGGGTGTGCAGACTTCAGAGGGGCAATTCCATCCCAAGCGCTATAATAAGCCAATCATGGCATGAGTCAAATAAACATGTTGCGGCGTGCCGCTTGATCCCATAATATCCTTACAATTAGGCCCTCTGCCTCAGTCAATCATCAATCTCTCCAGTCTCTCGGGCTTACAAGAATCATGATAATAAGCCCAAACAATGATGATATAATGTATAAATGAATGACAACAAAAACTGAGATATGATATGCAAATAATAACTACGACTAAGTGCGTGATTTCAAATTATGCAATTAATTCAACATGTAATGCGACCTCTGTGGGTCCCAACAGTACCACATACAGCTTAAGCATGATTTTTAACATGACTTGCAGCTCAATATCTCTAACACATTGAGAATATACGGATAACAACAAATTATTCAATTGTACAATGCCATAGAATTGACCAAGTCACAATTCCTACGGTGCATGACCACACGCCGGTCACCTATCATGTGCGTCACCTCAAAACCAATCACATAACACGTAATTCGTGGTTTCATACCCTCAGTACCAAGTTTAGAACTGTTACTTACCTCAAGCCGTGCAAAAATCTACTCCAACACGCCCTTGCCTCGCGAGACGGTCTCTGAATGCCTCGAATCTAGCCATAAACAATTCGATACAAATCAACACGAGTTAAAGGAATCAATTCCATATGAAATTACTAAGTTCTTAATCAAAAATCAAAAAGTCAACCCAAAAGTCGACCCGCGAGCCCACATCTCGGAATCTGATGAAAGTTACAAAATCCGAACACCCATTCAACCACGAGTCCAATCATACCAAAATTACTAAAATACGATACCAAAATCTCACCCAAACCCCCGAAATTCGGACTAGGAAATTTTCTCCATTTTTTCCCAATTTGTCAACCCAATTTACTAATTAAATGATGAAATCAAAGACATAATCATGGAATTTTACCAAAACTAAGTATGAATCACTTAGCCAGTCACTCCCTTGAAAATATCTCCAAGAACCGCCTCCAACCGAGCTCTCAAAATCAGATTTGTGATATGAGCTCAAACCCTCATTTTTGAAATATTTATGTTTCTGCCTAGGCGACCCTTCTTCACGAACAAGGAAGGTGCCTCGCGTTCGCGAAGCACAAACCATGCTGCCGCCAAAAACCTCCTATGTGAATGCGAGATACCACTCACGAACACGATGAATAATTGACCCCAAGCTTCGCGAATGCGAAACTTCTACGGCGAACGCGTAGGCCAAACGCGTGAGGTCCCCAGCCTGCCTCCCTCTTCTTCTCGAACGCGAACCCCTTTACGCATTCACGATGCACAAATTCCCAGACCTTCACGAACGCTATTCCCTACTCGCGAATGCGAAGAACGAATCTTCACCTGCCCCCTGATACTCTTTACGAACGCAGGACTTCCATCGCGAATGCGAAGAAGGAAACTAGACACCAGAAATCTGCAGCTTCAGCCATCTTCTAAGTCCAAGTTCCAATCCGTTAACCATTCAAAATCCACCTGAGGCCCCCGGGACCTCAACCAAATATACTAACAAGTCCTAAAACATCATATAAACTCACTCGAAGCATCAAATCACATCAAACAATGCTAAAACCATGAATCATGCATCGATTAAAGTGTTTAACCAAAAAAATATAATTTCGGTTAAAACTAGAATTTGAGATGAAAAATCGGGTTACTGATAATCAAGAGACCAAAAAGAATAATAGGCTTTCTGAGAATAATAATAAAGCAGCGAACACGTTTTTATTTCAGTATGATGTCAACAATGATCTTTTCCCAATACAACTTCCTCCTTTTATAGTTGATTCTAGATAAAGGAATGAAACCTAAGCTTTAATGAGACAATTATGGACAATAAATGATACTAAATGAGCCGTTACACAATCATTCCTATTAAATACCAATTTTCTAACGTATCAGGTATTTAATACTGAACTTGGACTCCTTTTTGTCTTCAGATCCATGTTTTCAATGCCTTTTGATCCACTGGCTTTAAATGACTCGAATTGATACGAGACTCGTATCTAAACTGCTTCTCGTGCCTGTTTCACTTCCTCTTCTCGTACCTGTCATCTCCCGTACCTTTTTCTTAATTGTCATATACGTGTCGTCTTCTCATTAGTTCTGCGATTTTGCAGCCTCTTTCTAAGGCTTTTGTAACTCCACTATTCACGAAGTGATAGTTACCTTTATTCTAGGCTTTCCATCATTACACTTTTTAATTACTGACGGTTGAGTTTATATATAAACTTGCCCCTTTTCTTTCTTTGTCTTCTTCTCCATAAATCTTTAGCAAACGTTTTTCTTCCTTATGTTTGCTTCCCTTCGATTCACCTCTGCTCAACAATGGCGTCTCCAAACCCTAACCCTAGAAAAGTTCCTATTTTAGACAAATTCCCCAATGCCCCTGTTAGACATAGAAGAGACAGAGGAGGCAGACTTCGTATAGGGTTAGAATCTACTCGAGGCGGCTCTTCTGGTTCTTCTTCTAGGAGTTCTATTCTGAAAACTCCTTCTTCTAAAGGTAAAGAAATTTTTGATTCTTCTCGAGAACCTTTAGTTGATGAAATCGTACCAAGTCATTTATCTTTTGTAAGTGATAGACAATCCCTTCAAAAGCAAGTTGCCGGTTTAGACAAAACTGACACATATCCTACATTAGTGACTGAACTTACAATCCCTACCATCAGAGGAGATTGTAACTGGAAAAATAGTCTTCGAATGTCAATTCCTTCCATAAACCAAAGAATTTCTTCTTTTAGGATTGGATATTCTTTTGTCTATACTTACCCTTTTACTTTGGGTTTTAATCCCCCAATTGACCCAATCATCCTCGATTTTTGCCGTTTCTTTAATATTTGTCTTGCCCAAGTTGGTCCTTTAGTATGGAGAGCAGTGGCTTGTTTGTGATATCTTTCTACCAAAGCCACTGTTATTTTCACCTTTTCTCACCTTATCCATTTATACCATCCTAATTTAATACGTCATGGAGTTTTTACCTTAACTGCGAGAAGCAAGAAGGTTTTGGTAAGCACAGAAGATGACAATGATCGTGGATGGTATGCCCGTTACGTTGCTGTCCGTACGGTGGATTTACTTGGTGAAACAAATATTCCCTTCCCTGAGAAGTGGAATTTTGCACGTAAGTTTATTTTTTTTGACCGTACCTCTTTTTGAGAATTTCGATTCTTTTTCTAAATTTTTCTCTTTTTGGTTTTTTGTAGCAACCATGGGAGATGTGGAACCTGTTCCCAGCTTTCGTGGTTAGGTAGATTCAATTTTGAAGATTGCTCCTAAGGAACAAAGAACTTGGAAATCAATTTCTGCTTTACATGGCTGGAAAGTTAAAACGCACGGTATCGCCCCTTTTTTTTTTACATACTTCTCTTTTTGCACATTAAGTATTTTTTCCTTAATGTTGATTGTGTATCCTTCTTTTAATCAGGATTTGGTAACAAAGGAATGACAGCTGATGTTGCTACGGCCATTCGCATGTCTGGTAATGCTGCACTTGACTTGGACAAGGCTCGAACCTTGCTTCAAAAAAGGAAAGCTATAGGAGAAGGTTCCAAGAATGAGGAAGAGGGAGGTACCTTGTTAATAGCCAGGCCACGAATTAGGAGACGAGTCATTAATGATGATGAAATTGAAGATTCTCCTGCTCAAACTTCGACCACCGAGCCTGTTTTGATTCCTTCAGACGAGGAGACCGTGCCAAGAGTCACGAATGAATCAACTCAGCATCTCTTTAATAGTGGTTTTGAGAGTGGCGAACTCGGACCTGTTTTTGATGAAGTTCCTCTTTCTTCATTCGCACCTACTTCCTCCATTCCCTTGCCAACTGTAAGTGTTTCCTTGTCAGCATTGACTACTTCTGTTCTTTCACCAGTTTTGACTGCTCCTACATCCATTCCTATGTCCACCTCTACCGTTCCTGCTTCAACTCCCACGACTCCTGTGGTGTTTACCTTTTCTACTACTCCCCCTTCCGCTGTTCCATCTTCATTTGTCCCACATGTAGAAGTAAGTTCTAGCAATAGAAGCATGACTATGAGAAGTGTCACACTCGAAATCCCTGCTAATCAAAGCCTCTTAAGAAAATCTGGGAGAGCTGACACTTGGCTCGAACCTCTTATTGGAGAAATCGAAAAGAATAAGATGCAAAGCCATAGTTGTTACACTTTGATGAATGACATAGTACATTCAACTTTGAAGGTAATTTTCTTAACCTTAAATGCTTTCCTTCTTTTTCTTTCTAAATTCTCACTTCTATGCTTTATAACCGTAGGCTAATCTTATTGGGACTGAGCTGATGGGACGAGTCTCTACATTGGAAAAAAAGGAGCGAGAGTCTACAAAGGCTCTATCTGAAGCTAGGAAAATAGCTGAAGATGCCTTATTTGAGGCAGCAAACTGGAAAGAACAATTTGAGAGTGCCCAAGTGACTATAGAGGAGTTGCAGGAGAGCAAGGCTCACTTGGAGCAACAAAATCGTGGCTTAACTTCTGAGTTGGGAATTGTGAATGCTTCTTGGGGTCAGATTAAAAGGGATAAAGAACTTCTGGAATGCTCTCTATCTAAAGCCAATGATGAGATTAAAGAACTTAAGGCACTCATGGAGAAGAAAGAAGAATACGCAAGGGAGTTAGCTCAAAACTTAACTCATGCTCAAAATGACTTAAGGATTTCTTCTGACAAAATTCGTGCCTTGGAAAGTTCCCATGCCTCTCTTGAAGCTTCCTTAGATTCTCACTTAGCCGAGCACCAAATAATGAAAAATGACCTTGCTATGTGGAAAGAAGAATATAAGGCTTTAGAGAAGGAATATAATGCTCTTGAAGAAAATTTCAATATAGACGTGAGTTGGGCTTTTCTAAATTCTCGACGTGATGCTTTGATGGAGGCTACACAAGAAAACTTTGACTTGCAATCTGAGTTGGCCAAAGTCATAGACACTATCGAAAAAGGTCAAAAACCTGCTGATACTCCTTCTCTAGCCCTAGGAACTATTGACACCCCTTCTCCAGCACTCGAAGCTCCTGGAACAGAAGAGTTTTTGAACTCTGAAGCAGTTACTGAGGTACTTGAATTTGTAACTCCAGCTTCCGAGGTTGAAACTTCTATGGTACAGTCTATGGGAATCGAAGTTCCTGTGACTGTTACTTCCCTCGTTGATGTTATCTCTTCAAGCTCAGCTGAAATCGCTCCTATTGCTGCTTCGTCAGAAGTTGTAACCGCACCTGTTATTGCTTCAGAAAGTGATGTTACAACTTTTAATGATTGTTAATGTTATCCCTTGGCAATTTTGAAGGGATCTTTTGGTGAAGTTCCCAGTTACCATAATGGGGCACTTGTAAAACAAATATTTTGGTGATTAAGTTTTTCCTCGGTCTTTTATGTTAAGAAGTTTTATGAGTATTTCTTTATGTTTTATTCTTGCCTATTTACTTATTTAGGACTTATAGAATAACTTAGCATTTTAATCCTTTGAAAATGCTTTATGATTCTTCTCATGAAATATCAACATGAGGTTTATAAAAGAGGTCCCTTTTATTTTATAGACACTTAATGAGAAGACGTCTCAACTTCAAAATGGTGTTATAATACGATGAAAGAAATAGGAATACACATGTTTTGTATGCTACAACTTCGACAAGTTTTTATTTATGAACTTGAACAAACGTTGACATGTATTAAAGTACATCTATAACTTTCTCGCAACTGTTTTCCTTGTAACAGATTTATATAAAAGAAGAACAATAGACACGAGGTTTTTCTTTATAACCCGTTTTAGTACATAGTCCCGACCCCATCTTTAGGAAGGGTTGGAGAGGTGACTTTATTGTTCCCATGGTAAAGAATACTATGATGTATGCTTATGCTTGGATTCCATAATCTCTGCTCGACACTTGTCTCTTGATTTACGCATCTATTTTCCGCACGTATCCGTTCTGTGTTTATTGTACAGTCCCCAAGTGTTTGAGCTGTGAAATATGAAGCCTCAAGCAATTGGTTTTTCCTCTTAACTTGGTCCTTTTCCTGAAACAGAAAAATTTGCGGGACTCGGAGGTTCGATTAGAGATGAAGACTGCCTAACCCGTGTATTTTTCCATCAGATTACTTGTAACCCTGGGCTGGGAATTTAAGACTATTCCCTTTTGCCGTACAGGTCGTGACTCATCATTTGGCACGAGTTAGGGTTTTTGCCTAGCATCTAAAATCGTTAGTACAATTGTTAATAATTAAAAAATGAATTTTAATATAGAGATACCTGACCGTGGATACTTTTCTCAAAAATAATATCTTTTTAGATGGACAGCATTCCAATGCGAGGGTAATAGCTTGCCATCCATTGTCTCCAACTCGTATGCTCCTTTTCCTGCAATGTTACGAACTCTGTAGGGTCCTTCCCATGTTGGACTCAGCTTTCCTGAATTAGCAGCCTTTGTAGATTGGAACACCTTTTTAAGCACGAAGTCCCCAATTTTGAAGAATCTGAGGCGTGCTTTCCTGTTATAGTATCGTTCAATTACTTGCTTTTGTGCCGCCATTCTTATTAGTGCAGTTTCTCTTCTTCCTTCTAACAAATCAAGATTCACCCGCATCTCTACATCATTTGATTCCTCCGATGCTTGAACGTACCGTGTGCTTGGTTCTCCTATCTCTACTGGAATCAAAGCCTCCGCACCTAAACCATTGAAAATGGGGTTTCTCCCGTGCTTGTTTTTGTCGTTGTACGATAAGCCCATAATACTCCAGGTAATATTTCAGGCCAATTACCTTTCGAATCTTGCAATCTTTTCTTCAAGTTGTTAACGATAACCTTATTCGTGGACTCGGCTTGTCCATTTCCCACTGGATGATATGGTGTAGATGTTATTCTTTTAATCTGCCGCCAACTTTTAAAAATTCTGTGATTTGGGCCCCTATGAATTGTGGTCCATTATCACAGACGATTTCCCTTGGTACTCCAAAACGGCATATTATGTTTCTCCAAATGAAGTCTTTAACTTCTTTCTCCCGCACCTGTTTAAAAGCTCCTGCTTCTACCCATTTAGTGAAGTAATCTGTAAGCACAAGTAGAAATTTTACCTGACCTTTTGCTAGTGGTAAAGGACCTACAATATCCATTCCCCATTTCATAAAGGGCCACGGAGCTATGACAGGATGGAGTAACTCAGCTGGTCTATGTATATTATTGCCGTATCTTTGACATTTGTCACATTTAGACACGAAATCATTAGCTTCTTCTTCCATCTTGGGCCAATAATATCCTGCTCGAATCAATGTTTTTACCAGCGACCTCCCACCAGCGTGACTTCCGCAATGTCCATGTACTTCCCTCATTACATATTCTGTTTGAGAAGGTCCGAGACACCTTGCTAATGGGCCACCAAACATCTTTCGATAAAGATTCCCTTGATGTAAACAATAACGGGCAGCTTTTTTGCAAAGTGTATGAGCTTTTGTTTTGTCGATAGGCACGATACCATGCTGTAAAAAAGCAACAATTTCATTTCTCCAATCCCATGTTAAATGATTAAAATTTACCTCATTCTTATCAGGTTCAAGGACGGAATGAAATAGATGTACGATTGAAGTATTTGTATCATTTGCCACATCTGCTGCTGACGCGAGATTAGATAATGCATCTGCTTCTGCATTCTCGTCTCTTTGGATCTGCATTACCTTCCAAGTTTGGAATTGTGTTATTAATTCCCGTACTTTTTCCAGATATTCTTGCATTCGAGTTTCCCTGGTTGTAAAAGTCCCCAGTATTTGATTAACCACGAGTTGAGAATCGCTCTTGATTATAATCTGGGTTATGCCAAGTTCCCGTGCCAGTTCTAAACCTGCAATTACAGCCTCATACTCTGCTTCATTGTTAGTTATAGAATGACATTTTATAGATTGTCTAATAGTTTCACCTGTAGGAGGTACGAGAACTATCCCTAGGCCTGCACCTTTTACATTAGAAGAACCATCAGCGAATAAAATCCAAGTCCCCGGGTTTGCACCATTAAAAACTTGTAACTTTTTTTCTGCTTCTAAATGCATTCCCTGACTAAAATCAGCTATGAAATCGGCTAATACTTGAGATTTTATCGCAGTTCTAGATTGATAACTGATTTCATATTCGCTTAACTCTATGGCCCATTTTGCTAACCTTCCTGATAACTCATGTTTATGCAAAATATTTCGTAATGGAAAAGCAGTAACCACAACAATGGGATTGGATTGGAAATAAGGTCTCAATTTTCTAGATGCCATGATCAAAGCTAAAGCTAACTTTTCTAGTTGCGGGTATCGTGTTTCAGCATCTGACAGAGATTTACTTACATAATAGATAGGAGATTGTTTTCCTTGGTCCTCTCGTACTAAGACAGCACTTACCGCAACTTCTGATACAGCCAAATAAATGAGCAACTTTTCACCCTCCTTTGATTTTGCTAATAACGGCGGGTTTGACAAATAAGCTTTCAAATTCCTGAGAGCCAGTTGACAATCTTCGTTCCATTCAAAATGATCTTGTTTTTTGACTGCTGCGAAAAATTTAAAGCACTTCTCCGAAGATTTGGAAATAAACCTCCCCAAAGCCGCAATTCTTCCTGTTAATCTTTGAACCTCCTTCTTACTTGTAAGGATATCAGGAATTTCTTCTATTGCTTTGATCTGAGAGGGATTCACTTCAATGCCACGGTTAGAAACAAGAAAACCCAAAAATTTACCTGAGGCAACTCCAAATGCACATTTTTCTGGGTTGAGTTTCATATTAAAATTTTTGCAAAATTTCAAATGTAACGGATAAATGAGAAATATGATCATTAGAATGCTGGGTCTTGACGAGCATATCGTCTATATATACCTCCATAGTTTTTCCTAAATGTTCTTGGAACATTTTGGTGACCAACCTTTGATAGGTTGCTCCAGCATGCTTGAGATCAAAGGGCAGT
>NC_031989.1:26919311-26928875 GCF_001879085.1 Nicotiana attenuata
AAGACTCAGAAAGAGGAAGGGATTCGCGACAGTTTATATATACAATTTCAACAAATATCAAAGCGGTAAAACATTTAGCACATATAGCATGGAACATGTAGAAAATCAGGTAAAGCCAAATATAACAATTGTACTAAGCTCGAATTCTTGAACCCTGAATCGAAATTCTGGGTTCGTTCCCCAGCAGAGTCGCCAGAGCTGTCACACCTCCTTTTTTACACACCTACCCCGAAGGGTAAATGTATAAGGGAGTTTTTCCATTTAAAGTGACATTATTCGAAATGGGATCATTTATTTATTTTTAGAGTCGCCACTTGGGATAGGATTGGCTTTTGGTGTCCCAAGTCACCGATTTAATTTAAATCCCAAATCGAGGAAAATTTCGACTTCCCAATTGGAGTCTGCGAACCAGAAATTCTGTGTAAGGAATTCTGTTGACCCGAGGGAAGGTGTTAGGCACCCCCGGATCCCGTGGTTCTAGCACGGTCGCTTAAATTATCATAAATGGCTAAAATCTGGTTTTATACATATTTAAACCTATAGTGCAATTTTAAGATTATTTACCGCTTTTAGTTTATTTTGTTTTTACGAAAGTGAACGCCGTTTAAGAGCGTGTTTTGGGATCACGTCGCATGAAATGCACCCGGATCCTAAACACCTCTTATTCAACGTTTTGGGATTTGGATTTGGGTTGCATGAAATGCGCACCCGAGTTTAGGAAAGTAAAATTATTAAAAGCGTGCCTAAAGTGGCTAGCGTTGTTAACTTTGCGAGGGCCATGGAAATTTGCTAAATGGCACGCCTCGAGTTCTAAGTATTTTAGGTATACATATTTAAAGAGGGCCACGCAATTTATTGAATTTTATTTGGCGCGGCGCACCTCGTTTTTATTTTAAAGGCCAACCTAAAGGAACTACGATTTTCTATTAAAAAGTGTCTCTAAGGATCGAATTAATTAACTAATTAACATTTAAGGAATTCGGGTCTCAAACTCAAATCCACACTTAAACAAGAGGGGAACCCCTTAATTCAAGTGTGCTACTTAGCTTGGAAGGCCCCAAACTACACTATGGAATTTAACCAATAATTTAATAACATAAAAAACTTTCAAAGTTCTTAACAGATTGGGCCTGATGACTGGCCCAGATATGAGGCAATCTAGTCATACCGCTGGACATACCATATTCAAACTTTAGGCCCAGATGAGCCTGAGCTGGGCCTAATTTTCAAGTGACAAAACTATTTGCTTAACACACGATTTTATGTGAGTTTTGCAGCATTGATTTTGATCACAACTGGACTTGAACAGATTCGACTGGTACATATTTTAATTTGTTTGTATATTAATAACTCCAGAATTTCGAAAATCCTCTAAATTTAGTTAATACTTTTCCAAAAATAAAATCAGCCACGGTCTAGGAAACTAGAAGTAATTACTGGTGTTCGTTTCTGATTTCAACAAATAATATGACGAACATGTTAATTCAAATCATGATAATACATTCTGATACCTTTAGTAAAACTAAACTATACTATCAAGGCACTATTATACTCTAAGCTTAGATTTCGAGTATGATAATAAACCAAAACTTATTAAATCTAACATTATTCAACAGGACAGCCATATAATTGTATGAAAATCCAGCAGTCCAGTACAGTCCATACAGTCCTAATTAATACAAATAAGTACTTGTTCAAACGAGTATCACAACTAAGTATTAAAGCTAATGACATCTATAGGAAAAATTCATGTGAAAACCAAGCATTTCTCCATCATTTAATTCAAACAAGTCGTTCGTACATATTGATTCAAATCTCCAGATCACTTGAGGCAATAAAATGTACCTGGTAATTGCAAATAAGAAAAGGGAAAGATTAGCAGCAATAACAACTTCAACAGCAGCTCAGGAAACCAGTTTAAAATCTCAACAACAGTCCAGCACAGACCCAACAACTCAGAATGAAATAGAGAGCCAATAGAGTTCACAGATTAACCCAAACAGTACCAAACTGCTAAAAATGAACCCAGGACTGCCATCCCCAGTGAACAATCAACAAATCAACTTGGACTAAGTAAATCTCATGCACACATGACTCGAAAAGCTTGTGAATATCCAAAGTGAGCATACACAGATGAGTTCAGGTTACTTCTTATCCCTAACAAGCTAGGAAATGGGGTTAATGACTGAAATTTGAGAATGAGATTAGGGGAGATTAATGGAACAGTAATTTTACTTTTCTGTTGTTTTCTGAAATCTGAGGATGATCAGAGGGTTTTGAGGAGGAGGGGGGGGGTCGAGAGGGCTATCCAAAACTTGTTCCTCAAGGCAAATGAATGCCTATTTATAGGTGAACTTAGGTCCAATTTCAGATCTTTCCCTTTACCCCTTAGTCCCTATTCTAATTTCAGTGTTTACCCTTTATTTTCTGACTTGTTACACAAGCAACTACCTTAAGTTTATTAGAACCTACATTATAGTCCATCCTAGAAGGTTCTATACTTGTTACAATCCCTATTCTATCCTTACCCCCTTTTAAAAATTACCAAATCTGATGAAAGTACCCTTTTCCTATGCCTAAACTACCNCCAGCACAGATTCAACAGTTCAGGATAAATTGGAAAGCCCACAGAGTTCACAGATCAAGCCAAAATGGCACCAAATAACCAGAGATGAACCCAGGATTGACACAACCAGTAAGCAAACAACACTCGAACTAAGCAGACCTCATGCACACATGACTCGAACAGCTTGTGAATATCAACATTGATCAGAATCAGATGAGTTCAGGTTATTTCTGATCCTTAATGAGCTAGACAATTGAATTAAGGACTGGAATCTGAAAGTGAGCAAAGGAGAAATTAATGAAACAGTAATTAATTTTTTTTTATTTTTTCTATTGTTTTTCGGGAAATTTTGAGAGAACTAAGATCCAAGGAAGGGTTGGATTTCAGATTTCTGATCTGAACCTTGTGGAGAATCCGGGGGATTTTTGATGGCTGCTAAAACTTGTTCCTCAAGGCAAATGAATGCCTATTTATAGGTGAACTTAGGTCCAATTTCAGATTTTTCCCTTTATCTCTTAGTCCCTATTCTAATTTCAGTGTTTACCCTTTATTTTCTGACTTGTTACACAAGAAACTACCTTAAGTTTATTAGAACCTACACTATAGTCCATCCTAGAAGATTCTATACTTGTTACAATCCCTATTCTATCCTTACCCCCCTTTAAAAATTACCAAATCTGATGAAAGTACCATTTTCCTATGCCTAAACTACCCTTTGAACCTCCTGAAATTACTAGCCTACATTAACTACACTAAACTTTCTAACTGACCCTGGTTCAAATAACTATTTCTGCAAATTAACCAGCCACCAATCCAATCGCAAATCCTAAATTCAAATAACTACTGATTTTTGGATTAACAACTACTAATAACAAGTCAAAGTAAAACAGTGCTCAAATAGTATTGATCAAAACTGTAAGCAAACAGATTCGACACACACAACTAATAGAACAAACTTATTCATGAAGCCTGGAGAAGATTTAAGCAACTCAAAACCTAAACTAAATCCTAAACATGATCAATCCTAATTCTAAAGAACTCAGTCACAACTAAATTGACAAACGACCCAATTCTCATTATTAATTAAAAGACAATGAAGAATAACAAATAAGAAACAGGCTAATCTATTTGAACACTGGTTCAACCGAAAAATGAGGAGAAATAAACTCAAGCCCTAAATTCAAGAGGAAGTATCAGTCAAGAGGAAAAGACTAACGAAGAAGAACGAGGAAAACTTACTTAGCTTGAGCACTTGACTGACTATGGGGTGAACTCTGACCGGTCATTTGTTTGAATCCTCCGGGATTCTTGACGCGTAACATCCCTAATCGTGTGTTTTCAAAAGAACACACATGATTAGGGAAATCACGGTCCAAAATCCCCAAGATTTTCTGAGCTAGGGTTCTGCCGGAATTGAGATTTAAAATTCGTAACGTTCCGGGCAGATTCGAGACTAATGGCTATGGGGGTTGGATAGAGGAGACTCAGATGAACCTAGGGTATCAATTTGGGATAATTTGGCGTACTTTGGGTTTTGGCCGGAAAATTCAATCCGATATTCGAGATGTTCTGGTCGGATTTGAAGGGCGAGGCTTAAGGGGTTTGAAAGAGGAGATGATGGTGGTTGAGTAGTGTTAATTTGGGGTGGTTTGGACAAGGTTGTGTCATGGCCGGAAAATTCGATCTAATATTCGAGAGGTTTGGCTAGGAATTGAAGGATGATATTTGGGGATTTGGAAAGAGGAGGAGACAGTGGTTCCAGGGTGTAATTTTGGTGGTCATTGGAGCTTCGCCGCCGGCGGCGGCGATTTCCGGCCGGCGGCGGACGGCGGAGGGATGGTGGGGCTAGGGCGGAGGAGGGTGGCCGGCACCGGCGTTACAGGGGACGGGTTGGTACGAGGAAGAGGAATTATGTTTTTTTATTTTTTGTGTATAATTCGGACAGTTTTATTCCATTTTGAGAGTTGATCGTGGCCATTGGATTTGGGGAAATAGACGGTCGTGATTAAACGACGTCAAAACGACGTCGTTTTGAACGTGAGGCAATTGGACCGGGCAGGGTGTTTGGGCCTGGACGTGGAAATTGTTTGGGCTACCTGATTTTAGCCCAAATTTGGTCTTTACTCAAGACCAATTTGAATTTTCTCTTTTTCTTTTATCTATTTTTTGTATATATATTTTTATTATTTATTTATTTTTTCTGATTTTATAAAATGCTAAAACAAAGTAAAGACCTAATTACACTATTTAACTCCTAGAATTACTTATAACACTATTTAAAGACAAATGTAACTATTTTCTTGCAATTTTCTTTACATTTTATTCTAAAATTAATTACTAAAGTTGTGAAGTTAAATCCCTAAATGCCAATGCCTATTTTTTGGTATTTTTATATGGATTAAAATGCACAAATAAAAATGCAACAATTACCAAAGGATGCCACACAATTCACAAAAAATTATAAATACTAGAAGAACTGTTTTGTTTGAAATTTTGGGAATTATAGCTTAGGGCAAAAATCACGTGCTCACAGCTGCCCCTTTTTGCCCGGAAACACGAAGAGTTTTCGTGCAAAGATAAGTGAGCATAAATGAACGATTTTTGCCCGTTTGCATATTCCGTGTGAAGCAATTTTGAAAAAGCTTGACCGCACCCTACTTCAGAGGTTGCCTACATATCCTGGGCTAAACAGGAATCAGGTCAGTGTAGTTCGGGAAGGTTTGGTAGCTGGGACTACCAAGAGCTGTGATTTCACTGCTGTTGTTGCTGCTACTGCTCGCTGACCTCCTTATTACACCGTGTCAAGATAAAAAGAAACTAGTCTGAGCTATGAGCTACAAAAGGGCCCTATCTATGTCTTCTAACTCGCTCTTTGTGTTGCCTTGAACTTGTATCTTTCCACTGGAATTCTTGCGTTGTTGCCTTGCATTGATTGTAGATGTTTCACCATTCCTCCGGGTGATGTTTGACTGCTGCAATTTGCAATATGTGCCTCTATTCTTCAGGCGGGCTCCTGATTGCTGAACTTGAAATGTATTCCCTTGTTCTCCAGGTGGGCGCCTGATTGCTGAACTTGAAAAGTATTCCCTTGTTCTCCAGGTGGGCGCCTGATTGCTAAAACTTGAAAACTATTCCCTTGTTCTCCAGGTGGGCGCGTGATTGCTAAAACTTGAAAAGTATTCCCTTGTTCTCCAGGTGGGCGCCTGATTGCTAAAACTTGAAAAAGCATTCCCTTGTTCTCCAGGTGGGNGTTGTGAATATTTATCCGCATCTATTCCTTTGATTATTGGGGGAACTCCAGGGATTTGCTCGATGCGCTCGTTTTGTTCTTTGAGCTGTGTCTGCAAAGTTAGTACCAAATTTTGTAAATAGATTATTTGTATTACCTGGATTCATTTCTCGTGGTTCAATGGGGGTTCCTCGTTTGAATTAACAAGGCCAGAACGAGGATTCTCCAGTGTATTGTTATTAGGCGAAGGTGTGGACGGCGCAGCAGGTAACCGGCTAACTAGCGCTTGAAGAGCTTGGCTAACCCGTGCATCAATTATTCGTTTGCAGAGCTTCCTCTTTCGGCCCTCAAAATGTTCTGATTGCTCTTGCTCATCAGCATGTGATTTAGGAGTGCCTTCACGAGATTGACGTGGTGAATTTTGAAGAGAAGGGACCACGTTAAAGTTCTGCAAATCTCCTTGATCTTGATGCATTTGATTTTCACGGTTTCCCAAGGTGTTTTCACTGTTATTATTGTCGTGTGACATGATGATAACAACAGATAGAATGTAACTTAAAAAGAATAGATTATCAGATTCCCGGTAACGGAACCAATTTGTTTAACCAAAAAATATTATTTCGGTTAAAACTAGAATTTGAGATGAAAAATCGGGTTACTGATAATCAAGAGACCAAAAAAGAATAATAGGCTTTCTGAGAATAATAATGAAGCGGCGAACAAGTTTTTATTTCAGTATGATGTCCACAATGATCTTTTCCCAATACAACTTCCTCCTTTTGTAGTTGATTCTAGATAAAGGAATGAAACCTAAACTTTAATGAGACAATTATGGACAATAAATGATATTAAATGAGCCGTCACACAATCATTCCTATTAAATACCAATTTTCTAACGTATCAGGTATTTAATACTGAATTTGGACTCCTTTTTGTCTTCAGATCCATGTTTTCAATGCCTTTTGATCCACTGGCTTTAAATGACTCGAATTGATACGAGACTCGTATCTAAACTGCTTCTCGTGCCTGTTTCACTTCCTCTTCTCGTACCTGTCATCTCCCGTACCTTTTTCTTAATTG
The DNA here is from genome assembly GCF_001879085.1 of Nicotiana attenuata. Taxonomy (NCBI): domain Eukaryota; kingdom Viridiplantae; phylum Streptophyta; class Magnoliopsida; order Solanales; family Solanaceae; genus Nicotiana; species Nicotiana attenuata. The sequence continues at coordinate 26,926,187 of NC_031989.1, forward strand.
TTATACTTTGACTATTTGTCCAGTCCACGTGTCACGCCACGTCATCTTTAATATTAATTCAACTTTTTCCCAATACAGAAATTATATGAATTGAAGTATAAAGTTATTACCAACATTATGGTCAGATCTGTATTTCAGAATTTATAACGTAATAACAATCAAGAGGCCATCATTTGTCAATGTGTGGGGAAACTCCATGATAGCAAGATTTACCATAAAAATACCAAACAAAATAAGATTAAAATAAGTATTTGTCTTGATATTAACAACAACAACAACTATATTTCAGTCATAAATAAGTTTGAATAAACTATATGAATTTTCACACTCTCTCTATACAAGAGTGGGTTGCTCTAGTGGTAAGCATCCTCCACTTCCAACCAAGAAGTTGTGAGTTCTAGTCATCCCAAGAGCAAGGTGGGGAGTTCTTGGAGGGAGGGAGCCGATGGTCTATCGAAAACAGCCTCTCTATCCCAGGGTAGGGTAAGGCCTGCGTACACACTACCCTCCCCAGACCCCACTAGTGGGGTGGGGAGTTCTTGGAGGGAGGGAGCCGAGATCTATCGGAAACAGCCTCTCTACCCCAGGATAGGGGTAAGGTCTGCGTACACACTGGTCTATCGGAAACAACCTCTCTACCATAAGGTAGGGGTAATATGTGCGTACACACTACCCTTCCCAAACCCCACTAGTGGGATTATACTAGTTTGTTGTTGTTCTCTATACATGTAATAAAAAATAGTGAAAATAGCACGGGCTAGCCAGTTTTCGGATTAGTAATTGAAAAATAGCCAGCGTTTGCAAAGTCATTAAAGAATAGTGATGTTATAAACGTCAATACCTCACAAGAGGGGGGGGAGGGTGATTTGTGTGGTACCTAATTTTCGCGTTAGAAGAACCTGGTTCTTCTAAGTGTTCTAACTACAGCAGTTTGCGGAATAATAAATACTGAAAGTAAAGTGCACAGAGATTTTTACGTGGAAAACACCTGGCTCAAAAGGTGAAAAAACCACGACCTACTACTCAGTAGGATTTTCCCAAACTCCACTAAAATCACTGAGCCAAAAACTGCATTTACAAAACTCTTTGTAAACCTAAGGATTAACTCTAATCCCAGTGTAGCACACAGCCTCAACTGTTGCGACACTTTCAAGTTAACTCTAACTTGAATACTCAATGCACCAAATACAATTGCTTCTAAGAAAGCTGGAAAGGTACAATGTTAAAACACCTACTACAATTGAACTAGAAATAAAGAAAGACACAATGGAATTGGTTCTTCACACTTAGTTCTTGTAGCTTCAGATTTGCACACTTGTATCACACACAAATTGCTTGCAACAATCGCCTAGCTCTTTTGCTCTCAATTTGGTTTAACTTCAGCTTATGTGCAATCACCTGTAAAAGAGAACAATCGTTATATTTATAGAGTTAGTAATCAGAGTTTGATAAGAAATCGAATTGTGGATCCTTTGACAATTCGAGTCCAAGAACAACTCTAACTCCTAATCCATATTCTTGATCCGGATGTAATTCTCTTTTCATAAGGAGACTTCAACTCCTTATCCTATATGCAATCTTTTCGATCAGTTCAGAAGATATTCATCAAGATATTGCTGCTTGATCTCAAGGACTTATCTTCTTCACGTGCATCTCATGTGTATGGGCCATAACAACTGTGTCTCCTTAGATGAACCTGGTCCTTCACTGAGTTCGTTTGTCATTCTTCAAAACTTCAACCGATCTTGGGCCAACAAATTCCCCCTTTTTGATGATGACAAATTCTGTGCTTTTACTGATTATAGAACCTGTGGAACTCAGCTAAAATATCATCACTCGAAAATTTTTACTTATCATTAAGGGCCAGATTTAATTAGGTCATAAACATCACTGTTCAGAAAATAGACACAATTTCTTTTAAAGCACAATATCTTCCCCCTTTTGGCATCATCGAAAAGTTGCATAAATATGTGAATCCCAGAATATTAATCATTACTCATGGCCACTGGGGCAACTGCAAGTGAAAGCATGCTTTAGATAATCAAAAATCAACTTGACAAAATTAACTATTAAGAGCAGAATCATCACAAAACAAGAGAAATGCAAATTGTCATTGATAAGGCATTGCTTCTACAATACAGTCCACAAAAAGAAAGAACAAAAACTACCAACCATGAGCAAAAACAAGAAAAATCCCTAATCTGGGTCACTGGGGTAACTGAAATGGTTCGGAACTAGGACAAAGATGGCTAAGGCTTAGAAGAACTGGAGGGTTGGGATTGGAGTAGGTTGAGCATTGTTTGTAGCATCCCTTCACTCTTTTTCTTTTCTTTTGCAAGTTCTGTCTTCAGCCCATTCCTTTCTTCTTCCAATTCAGCTACTCGAGCCTGAAGCCTAGCAATCTCAGCATCTTTGGTCCCATATTCTTGCATCAAAGCTCTAACTTTGCTATTCACTGGAGTTTTTACGGATGAACCAGGTTCAACAGGGGCAACACTTAGCAGATAATCACATGCCTGGAGAGTCTTGATCCAAAGTCGCTCCTATTGGAGGTCATTTTCCCACTTCTTCAAAGGGTACGTTCAGCCTGTCCAGTACAGTTGTCAAAATGAATCCATAAGGAGTAGCATGAGCCTTTGAACCATTTATGACTCTGTCCAGCAATTTGACTATGAAAGCAGGCCAATTG
>NC_031989.1:26932229-27041881 GCF_001879085.1 Nicotiana attenuata
CGAACTGTAATAACAATCAAGAGCCCATGCATTTGTTCGAATGTGGTGGGAAACTCCATGATAAGTCAAGATTTAACCGATAAAATACCAAAAATAATGTAAGATTAAGAATAAGTATTGTCTTGATATAACTAACCAACAACAGACTATATTTCAGCATAATAAGTTTCGAATAAACTATATAGAAATTTTCTACACTCTCTCTATCTATGGACAGAGAAGGTGGGTTGCTCTAGTGGTGAGATTGAGCCTCCCATCCAAACAAGAAGTTGTGAGGTTCTAGTCATCCCAAGAGCAAGGTGGGAGTTTTGAGGGACGGAGCCGAGATGGTACTATAGCTCGATAACAGCACTTATTCTGTCTCATCCAGGGTAAGGTAAGGCCCTATGCGTAACACATACCATCCTCACAGACCCCACTCAGAATGGGTGGCGGAGTTTCTTGGAATGGGAGGGAGCCGAGATTATCGGAACAAGCCTCTCTATCCCCAGATAGGGGTAAGGTCTGCCGTACACACTGGTGCTAATCGAAAACCTCTTCCTACATAAGGTAGGGGTAATATGTGGTACCATACATACCTTCCACAAACCACACTAGTGGCGATTATACTACGTCTATGCTTTGTTGTTTCTCTATACATGTAATCAAAAATAGTGAATATACGCAGGGCGGCTAGGCCAGTTTTCGATTAGTAATTGAAAAATTAGGCGCAGCGTTTTGCAAAGTCATTAACGAAATAGTGATTGTTATTACAAGTCAAATACCAGTCCAAGAGGTGGTGTGAGGGTCATTTGTGTGGTAGTACCATAATTTTCGCGAGAGTTAAGAAAGACTCTGGGTTCTTTCTAAGAGTATTACTACAGCAGTTGCGGAAATAATAAATACTAAAGTAAAGGTTGACAGGAGGATTTTCTACCGTGGAAAACAACCTTGGCATCAAAAAGGTGCAAAACCACGAACTACTACTCAGTAGGATTTTCCCCACTCCACTAAATCACTGAGTGTCTCAAAACTGCATTTACAACACTCTTTGTATAACCAAGGATCTAACTCTAGATCCCAGTAGTAGCACCAGCAACACTGATTGCGACATCTTTCAAGTTAACTCTAACTTGAATACTCAATGCACCAAACTACAATTGCTTCTAGAAAGCTGGAAAGGTAACATTGTTAAAACACCTACTACAATTGAACTAGAAATAAAGAAAAGACACACAGAATGATATGGTTTTCACACTTAGGTTCTTGTTAGCTTTCAGAAGTTTATGCCACATTGTATCGACATCACAAATTGTCTTGCAACAATCGCCTAGCTCTTTTGCTCGCTCAATTCTGGTTTAACTTCAGCTTATGTGCAATCACCTGTAAAGAGAGCAACATTGCGTTTAATTTATAGGAGTTACGAATCTATGCATGAATTTGAATAAAGCAATCGAATTGTGGTCCTTTGACAATTCGACGTCAGGAGCAACAATCTACTCTAATCATATTCTTGATACCGGATGTAATTCTCTTTTCATAAGGAGACTTCAACTCCTATCCTATATGCAATCTTTTCGATCAGTTCAGAAGATATTCATCAAGAATTGCCGCTTGATTCCAGGACTTCATTTCTTCCGTGCATCTATGTGTTATGGCCCATACAACTGTGTCTCCTATAGATAACCTGGTCCTTCAAGCTGATTCGTTTGTCCATTCTTCAAAAACTTCAACCCGATCTTGGCCAACAAATTCCACCTTTTTGATGATGACAACTTCTGTGCTTCTTACTGATTATAGACTGGAACTCAGCTAAAATCATCATATCCAAATTTTACTTATCATTAAGGGCGATTTACATTAGTATAAACATCACTGTTAGAAAAAATAGACACAATTCTTTATAAAGCACATATCCTCCCCCTTTTGGCATCAATCCAAAAGTTGCATAATATGTGAATCCAGAATATTAATCATTACTCTTGGCCACTGGGGCAACTGCAAGTGAAAGCAATGCTTTAGATATATCAAAAATCACTTGACAAAAATACTATCTAAAGGAAGCAGAATCATTCACAAAACAGAGAAATGCAAATTGTCATTTGATAAAGGCATTGCTTTCTAACACGTCAACAGTACAAAGAAAAGAACAAAAACTCCACACAGAGCAACAACAAGAAAAATAATATGGTCAGACTTGGCGCTAACTGATAATCGTTCCGGACTAGGACAACAAGATGCTAAGGCTTAGAGAACTGGAGGGTTGGATTCGGAGTAGGTTGAGTCATTGTTTGTAGCTCCACTTCACTCTTTTCCTTTTTTTTGCAAGTTTCTGCCTTCAGCCATTCTTTCTTCTGTGCCAATTCGGAAACTCGAGCCTGAAGCCTAGATTAAGCATCTTTGGTCCCACATTCTTGCTCATACGCTGTCTAACTTTTGCTATTCACTTGGAGTTTTTACGGATGAACTCAGGTCAAAGGGGCAACACTTAGCAGATAATCACAGGCCGTGGAGAGTCCTTGATTCCAAAAGTGCCTCCTTACTGGAGGGGTCATTTTCCACTTCTTCAAAGGGCATCTGCATCCTGTCCAGTACTAGTTGTCAAAAAGACATCCCAAAGGAGTAAACATGAGACTTTTGAATACCATTTATGACTCTGTCCAGCATTTGAACTATGAAAGCAGGCCAATTGATTTGTTTTACCCTCACAACAGACACTCAGCAGAGAACCAGGTCCATATATTTTTGCAGTGTGCCTCCTCTCTGTCTAGGCAACAGACATTGTTCATCAAACTCAAAGAGCCTTTATGCTCTGGCTTCTATTTACTCTTTTGAACAAATCGTGCTTCACGGCCACCTCTTCAGCATCCTTTATGTGTCACAGAGTTCTGGTAATTGGAAGTGCTGTGGGCCAGATCATCTAGACAAGGCCACCTTTGCCTAGTGGTAATCATTCTATAGGCCCTCACTTTGGTGATGTCTAGAACTCCTGCCCAGCTCTGTTGCATCAAACTCCATCCTTCACACCTTTACTATATCTCGGTTACATCGCTTCATTGTTCCACAGAGCCATGTCGCCATAAATTCATCAAACTCTCTTCTGGTAGTCTCCCATCCATCTGAAGGACCTGTCCTTGCCAGCCCTGTGCGCTAAAGCATCATCTACCAGCCTTAACCATGCCTGGCTCCTCCAGGTCTTTTCACAGCCTTCCCGCTTCAATATCTTCCTGCCTGCAAACATAACAAAGCGATCTTGCTCTTGTTCAGAGTCCTCTTTTTTCTTTCTCCACTACCACTCTATCTTCCTTCCTCAGTAATTTTCACTTTGTTTTTCCCTTTACAAAGCAAGACCTTGTTCTTTCCACAAGAAGTTGCGCAGGCACAGACTTTGAAGACTTCTTTGGCAGAGTCTTGGTTTTTTTGGTTTTGACAGTCGGGAACCACTTCTTCAGTTCGTGCCTCTCTCTTGATGGACCAGGTCCCATCTCCTCCTCCTCTTCTAACAGCAGCCTCCAAACTTTCTACTAACCTTTTCCTTTTCCTTTTCCTTCTTCTTTTCTTACTCTTCTCTAATGCTTTCATTGTAGTTCGCCTTCACTTTGCCTTACTTTACTCCTTGTAGTTCTCCCCTAGGTAAGAATGCAGCAGTCTTTGGGAGATGTTACTTTTTTTCTTTCTTTGAGTGGTTTGTCAGCGAGACTGAGGGTCTTTTTGTGAAAGACGCCTTGCGCTTCTTTGGGTCATAACTGAGCCCGTCACTTTCTTTAGAATTATCTGCCTAAAGTTCCTCCAAGAAGAACAAGTTCTTCTTGTTGCTGCATCAATCTTACAAGTCCTGAAGCTTGCTCCTGATCCGCTTCCCCTGACTTCAAAGAATTTCTCTCCAACCACATATAGCAATGAACCTCCCCTTTCTTTTTCTTTCTGCTCCTACTAGTCTCAGCCCTTCACATTTTTTCACAGACTCCACAAGCACAAACCTATTATCTACCTCTCAGCTATATCAGAAAACTACATAACAAGGTGTTTACCTCTCTTGGGTTTTCTTGATCTTGTCATTGTCACATGACCCAGGTTCTTCTCCTTCATGTAGAAGATTAACTTTCAGATTCAGAGCTTGAGTGAAATTCTTACAGATGAAGCTCTTTTTCTTGACTGGCCTTTAATTTCTCCGTTCAAGGCCTTTTTTGAGGGGCGGAAATGCCTACAGTTTTTCTGGCTAACAATCTTTTGCCTGCGTAACAATCTGGGTTTTGGACTTTCCTACTGGAGGTGTTGACTGGTATGAAGTGTATTAGTAGGAAATAGGCATGCCGGGGAGTTCCAGGATTTGTCTGAGGATTAGTCCATGGCGGATAATTTCTGGAAATCCTATTTGGGGGATTTTTGGAGAAGAAAAGGGTTTATGCAGAAGGATAGAGAAGTGAAATGACGGTTATGAGTGTATGAGTAGAGGGTTTGGAGTGTATTTAAATGAGGGATCATGAATTAAGCCTAGTTAACTGGACAGCTTTTTTCTCAGGGTCTATATAAGAAGTCCTCAAAATCTCAGAGTTCCGGTTCTTTAGTAGAAATGAGTGACCTAGTTTTTAGGAAAATAAAATCGGTTTTTAGTTAGACTCATAGGATAATGAAACTGGTTCAATGCTCAACGGATAGAATTTATGAAAGTTTGGGTGTAATTAGGACTTCTGCTCATGGTTATAATTTTCTTTATAATTGTGCAAAATAATAGAACATACCCTGAACTTTCTTATGAGCATCATACTGATGAACCAGGTTTCTTCAAGTAAAACTTCCCTTGATCAATAGTCTCAAATGTCAGAATAGAAAAACTTTATAAGAGATTAAGGATTCACATAAACACATGTCACAGGAGTATACTAATCAAAGTAATGAGACTGAGTAAGATTAGTCTAGATATTTACATTGAATTAAGAACTCTCTAACCAAAAAAAAAAAAATTTCATCTTTTTCATCATTTTTTTTTTCATTGTGCATTCTGAAATTGGACCTTTTAGTGAGTTCTTAATCATCCCTAATTTTAACCTGTTCCTTCAAACCGTTTTCTCTACTACTCAGTGCTTTAGTGAAGATGTCCAGCTATTTGTTTATCAGTTAGCAACAAATCTATGGAGATTAACCCCTTTTCTCAAGTATCTCTTAAGAAGTGGTGTCTAACATCTATGTGCTTGGTCCGCTTTTATGATGAACAAGGTTCTTTGTCATACCTTATAGCACTATGTTTATCACAGAATATTGGTATGCCATCCACTTCTATACCAAAGTCTACTAATTGTTGTTTGAATCCACAGTAGTCGAGCACAACAAGAAAGCTACAGTCACATACTCAGCTTCAGCAGTAGATAGGTCTACTGACTTTTGTTTCTTGGTTAGCTCCATGATACAAGAACATGAACCAAGAAAGTTGAGTCATACCTGAGGTGCTTTTTCTATTCCACTAGGAAACTGCCATAGTCAACATCAGCATAACCTACTAGATCGAAATATACCTTTAGGGTACCATAGGCAACAATTCAGTAGTCCCCTTCAGATAAATCTCAATATCCCTTGACGCAGTCAAGTGAGACTTTTAGGATTAGCTTTGAAAACGAGCACAAAGTCTACTACACTGAAACAATGTCAGGTCCTGATGGCAGTAAGATAGAAGAGTGAACCAATCATACCCCCTATAGCAACTTTTGATCACTGGATGAACCAGGGTTTCATCAGCATCTAATTTAGTGGCAGTTGCAATAGGTGTATCTATTTCTTTAGAGTCCCTCCATTTAAGCTTTTGATTAGTTCCTTTGTAGTATTTCTGTTGATGAATCAGTGGTTCCATTTGAGCTTTGTTTTATTTTGTAAGCCTAGGAGGGATAAGTTTGTAACGTGTTCGAGTAACCCATCATAACTGCATTTCAAACTCACTTTCCCATTTATTCAGCAAATTCCTTCGCTCAACCTATCTGTAGTGGCCCCAAATATTATATCATCAACATATATTTGTACAACAAGAAGATCTTTACCTTTTTCCCTTAGGAACAAAGTGCTGTCAATTTTACCTCTTTTGTACCCATGCTCCAGAAGGAATTTTGACAATCTTTCATACCAAGCTCTTGGGGCCTGCTTGAGACCATAGAGAGCTTTATCTAGCTTGTATACATGATCAGGACATTCTTTACTTTCGAATCCTGGAGGTTGTCTTACAAACACTTCTTCTTTGAGATAGCCATTTAGGAAGGCACTTTTGACATCCATTTGATGAAGAGTGAATTCCATATGTGCTGCAAAGGCTATGAGGAGTCTAATTGCTTCAAGTCTAGCCACTGGAGCAAAAGTCTCATCATAATCAATGCCTTCCTCTTGACTATAGCCTTGAACCACCAACCTTGCCTTATTTCTTGTAACTGTTCCATCTTCATCTAGTTTGTTCCTGAAGACCCATTTTGTCCCAATGACTGACCTGTCTTTTGGTTTTGGAACTAAGTGCCAGACTTGGCTTCTTTCAAACTGATTGAGCTCATCTTGCATAGCATTGACCCAATCTGCATCTTGTAGAGCTTCACTCACATTTTTAGTTTCAATGAGGGACAGAAAAGCATCAAATGCACACAGGTTCTTCAGTTGTGATCTTGTCTTGACCCCAGATGTTGGATCATTGATGATGTTCTTAATGGGGTGAGAACTCAGGTACTTGTAAGATTTCCCCACCATCTGGTTCCTGCTAGTTTCTCCTTCATAGTTATGCTGCAGAGGAACAGGTTCGGGTACAGGATCCTTCAGATTGGTTCCCCCTGTCAGGTTGCCCTGGGTGAGAGGACATGTTCCATCACCTACTCCTTCCTTTGATGCCACTTTGACTTGTGTTGTTGGCTTCAGTCAATTGTGTCACCGGTCCAATGGCTTCATCTTCATGTTCCTGTCTCTCAGAAAGAGTGTTAGATTCATCAAACACAACATGTACACTCTCTTCAACACATAGAGTTCTTTTATTAAACACTTTATATGCTTTGCTATGTGAAGAATATCCCAAGAATACTCCCTCATCACTTCTGGGATCAAACATACCTAGGGAGTCTTTGCCATTATTGTGCACATAGCACTTACCCCCAAAAGCCCTAAGATGGGATATGTTTGGTTTTCTCCCTTTAAGTAACTCATAGGGAGTTTTCTCTACAAGAGCTCTAGTCATGCATCTATTTATTGTATAACAAGCAGTGTTTATTGCCTCTGCCCAGAAGCTATGAGGTAGTTTACTGGAAAGTAGCATGGTCCTTGCCATATCCTCAAGGGTCCTGTTCTTCCTTTCAACAACCCCATTTTGCTGAGGAGTCCTAGGGGCAAAAAAATTATGATCTATTCCATTTTCATCACAAAATTTAGCAAACTTTGCATTTTCAAATTCAGTTCCATGATCAGACCTAATGGATGCAAGTTGATTTCCTAATTGTTTCTGGATTTTTCTAATAAAAGCGAACATTTCAAATGCTTCATCTTTAGAACTTAGAAACAATACCCAGGTAAATCTACAATAATCATCAACAGGCACCATTACATATCTTTTACCACCTCTGCTCATGGTTCTCATTGGACCACAAAGATCCATATGAACCAGTTCCAACGTCTTGGACGTACTTACCATTTTCTTAGGTTTGAAGGATGACCTTACTTGCTTCCCCCTTGCACATGCCTCACAAACTTTGTCTTCCTTGAACTTGATATTAGGTAACCCTATCACCAAGTCCTTGGAGACTAATTTGTTCAATTGATTTAGACTGGCATGGCCAAGTCTTTTGTGCCAAAGGAGGGGATCATTAATTAACACACTCAAGCAAGTTAGTTCATTTTCAGAGAGAGTTGACAGATCTACAATGTAAATATTGTTAACTCTCCTTCCCTGCAAAACAATCTTGTCAGTAGTAAGGCTAATCACAAAACATTTTGTGGAAGTGAAAGCCACAAGGTTACCTCTGTCACACAGTTGTGACACACTTATCAGGCTATATTTTAAGCCATCTATCAAATAGACATTCTCAATGGAATGAGAGTCTGTCTTTCCTACCTTTCCAACACCAATGATCTCACCTTTCTTTCCATTTCCAAAGGAGACATTACCTCCTTTTAGGTTCTCAAGTGAAAGGAACTGGTTCTTGTTACCAGTCATATGTTTTGAGCAGCCACTATCCATGTACCATATTTGGCTACTTCCCTTCACTTGGTCCTGCAAAAAGAAATCATGGGTTAGTCTTAGGAACCCAAACTAGTTTGGGTCCCTTTCTATGGGCAAAAGGATGAATTAAATTTTTCTTTGCCCAACCAGGCAGTTTGTGCTTTTCTTGAACAAAGGCTTTGTTCTTTTGACTGGTTTTCTTTTGCAATACATTCACTTTTATAGTAACCAGTTTTACCACAATGTGTGCAAATTTTGTTCTCAGGAAGTGTGAGGTACTTGCTTTTAGGGTCCCACTTTGGTGCTTGAGTCCCATAGCCAAGTCCTCTTTTGTTGCTACTGTGATGCTCTTGCAACCAAGAGAGTGCATCAGAGGCCTTGTTCCATTTGCAAGTTCTGTCTAATTCATGTTTCACCTTTCCTAGATCTTCTTTTAGGACTTTAATCTGCTCATCTCTTTTGTACAACTCATCTTTCATTTTTCCTACATTTTCTTCTAAAGTGAGTTGTGTGTGATCAGATTTCTTTTTACCAGTTCCTAATTTCAATTTTAGATTTTCAGATTTAAGCTCTAGGACTGTGGTGTCAAGTTCATGAACCTGGTTCTTCAACTCAGCATTTTGCCTATCACTCTCATTAGCCCTAAGTTTTAGGTTTTTGCACTTAGCTTTTAGAATCACACACTCCTTAGACAGTTGTTCCTTTTCATTGTTTATAACTTCAAATTCATCAATGAAATCTAGAAGTAATTCAGATAGACTTTCTTTAGACAAAAACTTAATCTTGTCTTTGAGATGAATTATACTTACCTCAGATTCCTCATCGGATTTCCCAATTGCCATAAGTGCTTGTTCATCTCCATCTTCGTCTTCTGAGTCATCATCTGAGCTTTCACCCAGCAGCAACCATAGCCTTTGNTCAGGAAGTGTGAGATACTTGTTTTTAGGGTCCCATTTTGGAGCTTGTGTCCCAAATCCAAGTCCTCTCTTGTTGCTACTATGATGTTCTTGCAGCCAGGAGAGTGCATCAGAAGCCTTGTTCCATTTGCATGTTCTGTCTAGTTCATGCTTTACCTTTCCTAAATCTTCTTTTAGGACTTTAATCAATTCATCTTTCTTGTACAGTTCATCTTTCATTTTTCCTAGATTTTCTTCTAGGTTGAGAAATGATTGATCAGCCCTTTTCTTTCCTGTCCCTAATTTCAGTTTAATATTTTCAAATCTAAGTTCTAGAATCTTATTTTCAAGTTGATGAACCTGGTTCTTCAACTCAGTATTTGTGTTGTCACTCTCATCAGCCCTAGACTCTAACCTTTTACATTTTTCTTCTAGGATAACACATTCCTTAGACAGAACATCCTTCTCACTGTTTATTATTTCAGACTCATCTATGAAGTCCATCAGCAGATCAGCCAGTTTTTCTTTAGACAAGAACTTAATCTTTTCTTTAAGGTGTAGAATACTTACCTCCTGTTCATCTTCTGATTCTCCGATGGCCATAAGAGCATGCTCATCTTCAGCTTCATTTTCTGAGTCCTCATCTGATGTTTCTCCCCATGCAGCAACCATAGCTTTAGTTGATCCCTTGTTCCTTTTTGGTTGAACATGTTCCTTCTTCCTGTTTCTTCTTTCTGCTCTTTCTTTCTTCCATTCAATCTCCTATTGAGGGCAGTTTCTGATGTGGTGATCAGTCTTACCACACTTGTAACACCCCTCATTGGTTTGTTTCTCAGGAGCCCTAGGTTTGCTGAATGTTGTTCCTTTTGAAGCACCCTTTCCTCTCATAAGATATTTCTTGAAATCTCTGGTTATCATAGCCATTTCATCATCTTCAAGATCTGATCCTTCTGAAATTCTGAGAGCCAGACTTCTTTCTTTCTTTGGAGCATCCATCTTCATTGTTTGCCTTCTCAATTCATAGGCAGTGAGATTTCCAATCAGTTCATCCAACTTTAAAGTAGCAATGTTCTTGGTTTCCTGAATGGCAGTGATTTTGCCTTCCCAGGAGATTGGCAGAACTCTAGTTAGAATCTTCTCCACCTTGTCTTCTTCCAAGAGACTCAAGTTCATTTGTCAGTGTAGTGAACCTGGTATACATTTCTTGGATAGTTTCTCCATCCTTCATAGTAAAATTCTCATATTGAGAATACAGCAGTGTTCCTCTTGACCTCTTCACCTGAGGTGTTCCTTCATGAGCCACTTGTAAAGTGTCCCAATTCTCCTTGGCTGTAGTACAGCCTTGAATCCTGCTGTACTCATCAGGACCAAGTCCACACACTAACCATTTCTTGGCTTTTGCATTTTTCTCCCATTTCCTTAGATCTTCAGTAGTACAATCTACTCTTGTCTTTGGAACATCCACTCCTTCAGCATTCTTCTTGGTTGTGGCTAAAGGACCATCAGTGATGATATCCCAAAGCTCATAGTCTTCGCCCATTATATGGTCCCTCATTCTGTTTTTCCACCAGGAGTAGTAGAGGCCATTGAAAAGAGGAGGCCTGGCAGTGGATTGCCCTTCCCAGTTCCCACGTGGTACACTCATGTTGATCTTTTCCTAAGGTGTTAGCCTCTTCAAGGATAACCCGCTCTGATACCAATTGATGTTATAAACGTCAATACCTCACAAGAGGGGGGGGGGTGATTTGTGTGGTACCTAATTTTCGCGTTAGAAGAACCTGGTTCTTCTAAGTGTTCTAACTACAGCAGTTTGCGGAATAATAAATACTGAAAGTAAAGTGCACAGAGATTTTTACGTGGAAAACACCTGGCTCAAAAGGTGAAAAAACCACGACCTACTACTCAGTAGGATTTTCCCAAACTCCACTAAAATCACTGAGCCAAAAACTGCATTTACAAAACTCTTTGTAAACCTAAGGATTAACTCTAATCCCAGTGTAGCACACAGCCTCAACTGTTGCGACACTTTCAAGTTAACTCTAACTTGAATACTCAATGCACCTAATACAATTGCTTCTGAGAAAGCTGGAAAGGTACAATGTTAAAACACCTACTACAATTGAACAAGAAATAAAGAAAGACAAAATGGAATTGGTTCTTCACACTTAGTTCTTGTAGCTTCAGATTTGCACACTTGTATCACACACAAATTGCTTGCAACAATCGCCTAGCTCTTTTGCTCTCAATTTGGTTTAACTTCAGCTTATGTGCAATCACCTGTAAAAGAGAACAATCGTTATATTTATAGAGTTAGTAATCAGAGTTTGATAAGAACTCGAATTGTGGATCCTTTGACAATTCGAGTCCAAGAACAACTCTAACTCCTAATCCATATTCTTGATCCAGATGTAATTCTCTTTTCATAAGGAGACTTCAACTCCTTATCCTATATGCAATCTTTTCGATCAGTTCAGAAGATATTCATCAAGATATTGCTGCTTGATCTCAAGGACTTATCTTCTTCACGTGCATCTCATGTGTATGGGCCATAACAACTGTGTCTCCTTAGATGAACCTGGTCCTTCACTGAGTTCGTTTGTCATTCTTCAAAACTTCAACTGATCTTGGGCCAACAAATAGCCACTATTTTACTGCAACACGGAAAGTTCCAGCATAATATACTGGACTTCCAGCATAATATGCGGAAGTTCATACAAAGGTGCTCCAATCTCAAGTATATTATGTTGGAATTTTATGTGTGCTGGAATTCCAGCATAATATGCTGGAAGTTCGTTCACGTGTAAAAAATTAGAATTCCAGTATATTATGCTGGAAGTTTACATATAAAAAATACGAACTCCAGCATATTATGCTAGAATATTTTCCAGATTTTGAACAGTATTTTCGTTCAGATTTATCTTTACATGAAAAGTGGCTAAATTTTAATTACTTTTAAAATTATGGCTATTTTTCAATTACCACTTGTAAATCTGGCTATTTTTTAATTTCACTCTAAATATAAGGGTGGACTTGCAAATAGTTATTGGGCACGTGGAAGAGGATTCAACATAGAAAACAGAAACTAACAAAACTTTTTTGTTTTCTTCTTAACAACCAACAATCTTCCATGTTAGCCTAACTCTTTTGTTCCATCAATCTGAATATTTATATTAAATAAATCATAGTTGATTAAATTAATAAATGGATCTTAGAGTTGAATATTATAACAGAGAGAAAATATTCCAACGCCAAACAAGTATGTAGGACTGTGGATCCATTTGTTTTATTAAAAGGTAGAAACAGAATTTTTCTTTAAACACGATAATCCAATACCCAACACTACACAATATATTAGTATATTTTTCGAAAATGACACTAAATTAGAATAATGTACTATGTGGTCACGTGTCTTCCTTTTTTTATTTGTGGCACCACGGAGTCAAAGATGTAGTCACGTGCCCCAGATTTTTTCAGATATGCTTTAAATTGCGGGACTTGCCCCCTCAATAATCGCTAATTATTAACTGACTTTTATACAATGTTCATTTTATTATGATTAATTAATATATATATATATATATATATATATGTATGTATATATATATATTTCTATATCAATTTATTACTCAAAATTATAATTTAATATGAATATCGAGTGTGAATAAATATTTTTTCTTTCTCCGCAACCATTGGTTAAGTTTGGAATGTTAGTTGTTCCTTTTTTATTTAAATTTCTTAACTTCTCATGGAATGGGCTAGACACGAACTTTAGTTTTAGACAAGTTGAAATGGGAAAGATTCAAATTTCTCAATCATTTGAATAACTTATGATAAGCTACGTTTTTTTTTTGTCTTTATATAGAATTATAGAACACTTTGACCAAAAAGAAATGGAAAAGCTATAGAACCAACGAGTAGTAACGCTAGAAAACTAAATGTGAGCAAAGGAAAAGTAGCGCACAATTGTGAGGATCATAATTAGATTTAAATAGGGTGACTAGGCGACAATAGAAAGTGAAACAATGAGTATAGATTTGTTTATATTATCGTAAACACCCTTTCGTTACATGATAATCGCACTAATAATTTGTTCATCAGGTACAGAAGAGGAAGAATATTATAGTAATATTTAAACTTAAGAAATAAGTAAAACTTCAAAGTATTACAATAGTAATATTTTTTTAACTTCATCGCTTTTAGGTATAGAGTAATAGCATGTCATAAAATACACAAGGGGAATTCCTTTCTTGTCCAATACAAAATTTAATATAAGAAAATACTTTCCAGAAAAACAAAAAAAAAAACAATTTATTTTTCTGGCTACGGATTTATGAAACCTCACTTACTAGTTTGAAGTTGAAAAATAGATTTCATGTAGGGACCGGAGGACTGACAGGATGCACTGCTAGATTTTAGATACGAGATATTCATCTTAGTCACTATGGACATATTTGCTCAATTGACACATATGAAGGAATTAATATTGGACTTATTGGATCCTTAGCAATTCATGCGAAGATTGATCATTGGGGATCTCTAGAAAGCCCTTTTTATGAAATTTTTTAGAAGTCAACGAGGGTAGCGACAGGAAATTCTTTACCCTTAAATCGGGATATTCAGGAAGAACAAGTTGTTCCCTTAAATGGTAGTAACATTTTTCTATTGAATACTAGTATTTTCGTGTACTTTCGATTTATCGGATTTCTAAAATGAAAATTTTGAGTAACCTTAGAAAAAAAACTTGTTTCTACTCACTCCGAAAGAAAAAAGAAAAAGGAGGTGACTTGGTGATAGGTTGATATAATTATATTGCGTAATTACTTTGTTACATCAATCCAATTACAAAGTGTCCTTCCAAACATGTTCTAAGTGAATTATGAAGAACAAAAGGGACAAAGGCATCCATTCGGCCATTTTCGGGAGTAAAACCTTACCAATATCGGGTATTTATACCAATTCAAAATATACATGATACAGATTTGCACAAATACAATTATTACTAAATCATAATTAATTAATAATATATTTTCACGTTAAAGGGTATATCTAATAAATGAAGGGCGAGGCAATGAAGAACTTGAAAGTTGAAACACGTGGATTTGCTTAAGAAAAATATCATCTGACAAAGTAAAAGCAGTAAACCACTTTGTTGACACTTTGGTTGCTTTCTTGATGACAATAATATGGACATAAGAACTATTGAATGGCTGAAATAAAATATACTCATGGAATAGGAAGAAAAATATGAAAAGAAATTGCTGGTAGATTTGCTGGGACTTAATATTAGAATTGGGTGCCCCCTTTTTTCATGCCACATTTTCAACAGGGCTACTAGATAAACCATCTCTATTTAGCGGCACAGTCAGGATTTCGAATTTTGGATTGTGAATTTGCTGCGGAACTTATAGCTCGTCTTGATTACAGATTCAACATTGAACGGAGAAGCATTCAATGGCCTATCGACATGGACGGAGCTAGAGGAATGTTTGACTCAAAAGTTATTAAACACTTTTTAAGCAAATCAATCAAAAAGAAATGAAGGGGTAAATCGTAATCGAAAATAATAAACCCTAGGATGATCTTGATAATCGGTTCTTGCAACAGTATTGTATATGAGAGAGAGCAAAAGAGATAATCTTAGAGAGATGAGAGAGAGATAATCTTAGAGAGATGAGAGAGTAAGAGAAAAGTTTATATCCAAAAAAAAAATGAATCCCTTTTTACAGAGCTCGGATCCCCTTTATATAGTAGGGGATCCTTATTTAAATATTAAAAGGTAAAACCAAAGTACATTCTATAGAGGGCCAACGAGGTTATGAAGTCGTTTCTCCCGTTACTCCTAAGTCGTCCTTCTGTCGGAGCTCACATATGTTCAGCGGTTGGTCGTGCTGACTTAGGGACGCTATCGGTCAAATTCGACCACATACAGTTAGTCCCTCCGCTCGTCGGGGTCGCAGCGAGATACGTCCTCGATGGGCGGAATCGATGCCTCCGTTCAGGGAGAGTTTGACTTTGTCAAAGGACTGTGACGTGACAGGTAGGAGACACTAATCATAACTGTCAGAGCGTCGAAACGAAACGCCTTTCTCTGTATGACGTCAGCGTTCGCATGCGTCATCATTGCGCGTATTCTCGAGGCAGGAAATCAGATGCTTTTGGCGCTTGGTTTCCCGCGCTGACTCGAAGCCTGCCTCTTCGATTCTGGCGCCACCCAACCCTATAAATAGGGGAAAGATTTAACCTGATTCGAACTTTGGCCATTTGTAAGAGTATTCCAACCCTTCAGTGTATATTTTCGCATTCTGGTACTTTTTCCTTCGATCGAAAATTTCCTTCTTCTTCGTTGTGCTGTGTGCAATTCTTTCTCAACCGAAATCATGCCTAAACCTCACCGAAACGATGAGAGGATCCCGGCGGCTGCTCCATCGAACGTGCCGCCGCCTTCCGATGGTGGAGAGGTGGAGGAAGAAGAGGACATCAGTCCTCTTACGGTGGAAGCGCTACTGCCAAAGCATCCTTCGTCTCGAAGCGATTTCAGCAAGGACTCTCCCACTCCGACTCCGGTGCTTTCCTAGTCGCTGCAAAATCACTTAGACGATCTCCGTATGAAGTACGGCATACCTGCCCACATAGGGACGGTTCCAGCGGGGAGAGATCACGTAGATGTTCACAGGCCAGGGTACTGTGCCTTTTATGAATACCCCTTTTTGATTGGTTATGGCCTTCCTGTTTTTCCTTTGGCGGAGGAGCTTTGCCGATTCAATAACGTGTGTCCGGCTCAATTTACGCCGTATACACTGAAGGTGCTTCGGCTACTGACCAAGTATGCGGAGTTGGTCGGATGTGAGGTCACGATTCATCACCTCTTACAACTGTTCAGTGTTGGTTATATGAGATGGACCATGGTGCATTTAAGAAGCCGTGGTACGAAAGGGTTGGTGGTCAAAACTGACGACCGAGTGAGTCGCGGATTCTGGCGTAAATATTTCTTCATTAGGACCGAGCATGTGGTCTCTAATCCTGCCGGATTCCCAGAGAGGTGGAATTCGAAACGTAAGTATTGCAGTTTGTTAAGTTCCTTGTTACTGTTGCAATTCTAACTTTTATATTGTAGCCATGGCTCGTCCGCCCCAGCCCGTCCCCAATCTCAGGAGATGGGTCGCCGGCTTGCTTCCCCATGCGGAAGAGACCCGTACGTGGCCTGCCTTCATGCAGCGGTATGGCCCCAAAGTCCCTTCAGGTAGATTTCTAATTTTTATCTTGTAAATTTTGCAACCCTGCTTACTTCTTTTTATGGCAACAGGTCAAGGTGCTTCTAGGAAGAGGGCGCCAGTCCCTACTCTCAAGCGATCCGATGTTGCCTCGGATGCTCATGATATATTAATCGAGTCTGTCCGAGAGGGTCTCCCTCCAGCTCCTTTACAGGGGGCTACGTCTGCGACCATGGTTATGGGGGAGTCGGCATCGTTGGCACCGGCCCTGCAACCCGTGGACGAGTCTTCCAATGGCGAGGAATCGTTAGAAAGAAAACGGAGGAGGCTTGAGAAGGGCAAGGGGGTGGCCACCGAAGCCGGAGGAAGTGGGGCACCTCGAACGACGCACAGACCTGCATTTATGGCCGACGCCATTCTATCTGGGAGGTCGGCTCGACAGAGGAGTGTCGCTCCCGGTACTAGTTCTGTGCGTGCCGTTGAGGGGGGGTCATCGACCAACGTCGAAGGACCTGGCGAGGAAGCCGAGAAGTCGGATTCTGACATCGCCCAGGGGGATGTTGATGAGTTTGTGGGTGGTCTTACCCATGTGGAGATGACGACGGATGGGTCCGACCGTCGTATTATGATTCCGGGGCTTACAGCTTGTTGCTGAACAGTGAGCAGGCTGTTTCGGCCCTTACCCTGCTATGTGTCGCCCCTGAGAGAAAGACGCTCAGTAATGTGAAAGATGCGGAGCTGTCACGAAGGGTTGCCGGCATGGCTTTACAGGTAATCTTTATCCCCTTTCTCTCTTCTGCGTATTGTAAGACTGACCTGAGGCGTGCTTATTTTTGCTTTTCTTTTTAGACCCTCGTTTTGGAGGTGGAGAGGGGACGCCGTGAGCAAAAAAGGACAGCCCTCTACAAAAAGATGCTGAAGAAGTATCGAAAATATCGCTCTAAGCACCGAGCGGTGGTCGACCCCTATCACCAGGACCCCGAATTCCAAGTGTTTCGCGAGGGGCTTGAACAGAGGCAGGCCCAGTTGGAGCGCAGGGGGGTTGAGCTGGAAGAGACGAATAGTGAGCTGATGAAGGTTGTGGCCCGTAACAACGAGTTAGAGGAGCTCCTTAGGGCGAAAGATGACGAGCTCGAACTGAGTCGTGGGGTGGCAGCAGAGAACGTCGACCTGCAGCGGAGGGTGGCGGATCTGACCGCCGAGCTCGACGCCAGGATGGTGGAAATTAATGGACTTTCTCAGCCTTCCCCATCTCGTCCCTCGTTTGGCCAGAATACGCGTCGTAGTGCGCATGAGATATGGATTTTTGCAGAGGCTAAACTCGACGTGTATAGAGAGCTTCATGCTGAGGGTCGGGCGACGGAGGAGGAAGTTCAAGCACGGCAAAACGAGGCTCGCACTGCTCGTGAAGCTTGTGGGTATTACCCTGACTCTCCCGATGGGGAGGGTCCTGCTTCTAAAGACGTCAATCACCTCGACTCAGGTTCTTGGTATAATGACGTTTATCTCCCAGAGGGTGACGAGTAGTTACAAATTTGTATAACGTATATTTTTGGCTTGTGGAATGTATTGGAGCCCGTCCGTGGGGGCGAATGTAAATATATTTTTGCTGTAATATAAACTTTACTTTTGCTACTTCGTCCATTTGTTACCTTTCCCTTCTTGGGTTTTCTTTTATATTGCTTAGCCTCCGTAGATGTTGCTTTTGTTGTTCGTTAAAAAGGTCGTGTCGTGGTTCGAGCGAGGTCGAACTGACATTGATGGTCTTAGCCAGTAGGATGTTGCTTCGACTGTCGTCGAAGTAGTATCCGTCGTAGTTTGAACGAGGTCGAACCGATGTCAATGGCCTTAGCCATTAGGATTTTGCTTCGATTGTCGTTGAAGCGGTATCCGTCGTGGTTCCAACGAGGTCGAAATACCAATGGCCTTGTCCATTAGGATGTTGCTTCGACTGTCGTCGAAGTGATATCCGTCGTGGTTCGAACGAGGTCGAACTGATGTCGATGGCCTTGGCCATTAGGATGTTGCTTCGACTGTCGTCGAAGTGATATCCGTCGTGGTTCGAACGAGGTCGAACTAATGTCGATGGCCTTGGCCATTAGGATGTTGCTTCGACTGTCGTAGAAGTGTTATCCGTCGTGGTTCGAACGAGGTCGAACTGATGTCGATGGCCTTGGCCATTAGGATGTTGCTTCGACTGTCGTCGAAGTGATATCCGTCGTAGAATGGAGATTAACTCTTGTTCGTGTAATGGAGATTAACTCTTGTTCGTGCAATGGAGATTTCCGCTCGTACAATGGAGGATTTTGTTCATTCAATGGAGATTTCTGTTCATTCAATGGAGATTTTTGTTCATTTAATGGAGAATTCTGTTCATTCAATGGAGAATTCTATACATACAATGGGGACCTGTTCATACAATGGAGAATAACTAGTATAGTCCCTTCATTATATTGGCCTACGGACCGTGTCGATTGGCCGGTATGATGAATCTGCGCTCTGGTGCCACCGGGTATCCCCTTTGCCGCCTCGTTAAAAACCTCCCCGAGAAAACCCAATTGGGACAAAACTCGGGTCAGGGAAAAAGAGTACGACTTAGGATATGCCTTTCAGAAGTGGAAATGTTTGAGGTGGGCGACGTTCCAATTGTTTTGGAGTGGTTTTCTCTCCATTGTTTCTAGTTGGAACGCTCCTTTGTTCGCCGCTGCTACGATTTTGTATGGTCCGTCCCAGTTGGTCCCCAATTTTCCCTCATNTCGCCGCCACCGACGATCATCTGTATGGTGCGTGCTGGAGAAGGTGGTTTTGGTGGTCCTTGGGATTGGTCGCGTCCTCTGGCGAAATTAGCCCTTCCTTTATCGCTGAGCAGCTCCTTCAGGTATCCCTGGTTCAGCATTCTGACCACCTCCTGTCGTGGACCTATGCAATCTTTGGTCTTGTGTCCTCTTTCCTAATGGAATTCGCATAGGACGTTCGACCTCCTTGCACTAGGGTCTGATTTCATTTTTTGTGGCCACTGCACCTTCGTGCCCGGCTTCTCCAGTGCGTACACTATTTCTGAAGGGGAGACATAAAAGTTATGAGCAGATAATAATGGGGGCATACCTCTTTCATTTCGAAACGGGGCGACATGTCGCGGCACGACATCTGGATGCCTTGGAGGAGGCGGATTGAGAGTTCTAACGTAGGGCAGATGCCTTTCTCTGTTGAAGCGTGGGAGCTGTTCCCATCGCCCGTCGTTGCGTCGATCCCTCCTTACCTCTGACTGTATTGACGTTAGTCATTGGGTTGGACCGTTTAGATCGTCTTCATCCGCTCTTACTTCGGCGTAGTAGGCATTGTGAATCTCTTCCCACGTGGTGGGAGGATACTTCATGAGTCTGTTGAGCAGCTTCTTGGTTGCTTTTGATCCGTCTCTGTTCAACCCGTTTTGGAAAGTTGCGACCGCCATTCCTTCTGATACATTTGGCAGTCCCATTCTTACCCTGTTGAATCGGGCCAGGAAGTCCCGGAGTCCTTCACATGTTGTTTGCTTGATGGCGAAGATATCATTGACCCTAGCTTCGGCCTTCTTCGCTCCTGCATGAGCGGTGGCGAATTTATCCGCCATCTCCTCGAACGTTGATATCGATCTAGCTGGTAGTTGAGAGTACCATGTTAACGCCCCTCCTGTCAAAGTTTCACCAAACTTTTTCAGCAACACGGATGACACTTGTTCTTTCGATAAGTCGTTGCCTTTTACAACGGTTACATAATGGATCAGATGGTCTTCCGGATCCGTGGTCCCGTCGTATATTTTCAAGTACGGTGGCATCTTGAAGGTTTTTGGGATTGGGTGAGGAGCAGCTTCCTCACTATATGGTTGGTCGACAAATCTTCCCACATCGCGTTTCAGCAATAGCTTAGGGGCGCCAAGTATCTTGTCCACCCTTTCCTGGTGCTCTTTCATTTGATCGCGAAGCACTTTATTCTCGTTCTCCATTTCTTCCATTTTCTTAAGGATGGTTGTGAGTGTACCATCACTTGCATTGATAGCGGCGTGGGCGTTGCTCGTTCGTACAACGCTAGGTTCACCGGCGGCAGCAGCGATTTCTGCCGTTGACGAATCTTTGGTATTTCCCTGAGGGGGTTTCTCGAGCATGTTGCTTAGAGCGCTCGTCAACCATTCCTCTAGCAGCTTTTTGACTGCTGGGGGTGTTTCCTTTACCGCAGATGTAGAAGCCCCTCTTTCATGCAAAATCGTTAGATCTTCGAGTGAAGAGGGTGAGATCTCCCCCTCTGGTACATTACTTGGTGTTACATTCGCGGTATTTTCCCTACCGGCTTCGTTGAGGGAGCCTATGAGGTTATTTGAGACATCTGCTATCATTTTCAACCTTGCTTCTTTCTCTGCCATTGTTAGTTTCTATATAGTATGAAGGACAATCTTCGAGTGAAGAGGGTGAGATCTCCCCCTCTGGTACATTACTTGGTGTTACATTCGCGGTATTTTCCCTACCGGCTTCGTTGAGGGAGCCTATGAGGTTATTTGAGACATCTGCTATCATTTTCAACCTTGCTTCTTTCTCTGCCATTGTTAGTTTCTATGGAGTATGAAGGACAGTGATTGTTGTTTTTCATATCCTAGGTGTGAACTACGATTTCGGCTACCGAAATCCCACAGACGGCGCCAAATTGTTTGACTCAAAAGTTATTAAACACTTTTTAAGCAAATCAATCAAAAAGAAATGAAGGAGTAAATCATAATCGAAAATAATAAACCCTAGGATGATCTTGATAATCGGTTCTTGCAACAGTATTGTATATGAGAGAGAGGAAAAGAGATAATCTTAGAGAGATGAGAGAGAGATAATCTTAGAGGGATGAGAGAGTAAGAGAAAAGTTTATATCCAAAAAAAATGAATCCCCTTTTACAGAGCTCGGATCCCCTTTGTATAGTAGGAGATCCTTATTGAAATATTAAAAGGTAAAACCAAAGTACATTCTATAGAGGGGCCGACGAGGTTATGAAGTCGTTTCTCCCGTTACTCCTAAGTCGTCCTTCTGTCGGAGCTCACATATGTTCAGCGGTTGGTCGTGCTGACTTAGGGACGCTATCGGTCAAATTCGACCCCATACAAGGACCGGAAGGGGATCATTCGAACTACTTTTATAGAAAAATTACATTGTATATATAAAGATAATATATTTTGATGTATTAGACGTTAAATGCTTTTGCCTTCTTCGCATATTTTTTAAAAATTCCCTAGATAACAATCATATTTCTTATTACCAAAAAACAATCATATTTCTTGCACTACCTATAGGTTACAATTCGAACTATATTGTCATGGGTTTAATATATTAATGACTCTGCCACCTTCCCTTCCAAAAATCGTTTCTAATACTTAATTACCTTCGGGAAAATATTTGTATTTTTAATTTCCCTATCGTGTATTGCATTTTCAGCATTAATGATTATTTTCTGGCCATGTGCAATTAGTGTGTGTTCCCATTACTTTCGTCCTCTGGAACCGCGTCCTACATCCAAAAGTCTCCTTTATAATAATGTAGTCTCAGATATGATTTAATATATAACATTATCTTTTTAGATTTATTTTTTTTAATTTTAAAAAGGACTTCCTCTGCACTCAAAGGCACGAGCCATTTTCCTTGACAATATATTTTAGGCGGCTACGTACGTCTGTTTGGTTGGGGGCAATATGTTCATTTAATACAAGAATTTAAAATTTTGCCATAATTTTTACTTGCAAATACATGCAACTGCTTAAGTAAATGATAGGAGCTAATAACTATACAATCATTAAAACTTAAGTTAATATATATTTGAACTATAATACTATGAGCTTGCATTTTAGTTTTAATCTAAGATAAAAAAAATAAAATAATAAGAGTTGTAATAGCTAGTAACGAGCGTAAACGTATGATTAATTGAGTAAATGCGATTTTCAAAATAAACAAACAAGCAGGATTTAGAATCAATACTAGTACCAATTTGGTACTATGAAGAGTACTTTTGATAAAAAATGTGCATCTAAATTATTCTTATTCTTTTTCTTTTTCTTACTTTAATTATTCTTTTCCTGTCTTTAACCAAAGTGGGAAAGCTAGTAGTAGCAAACTGGGACATGTGAACTGTGATAGTGACGACCAGAAAAAGATTGTGAACATTGGTGAGTTGTTTCCCCTTTTTTGTTTGTCATAAATTTCAGAACTCGACAACGGAAATTCAAAAAGTACTCAGCTATTTTTTTTTTTTACAAAATAAGTGTTCATTTATATAATTAAAATAATATTTAATTTATTTTTTCAAAATTATCTATTCCTAAAAATTCTTTTACTCCTCACATTAAATTATGCTGCAATATTTAATTAAGGGTCGTTTAGTTACACTAATTATTTTTATCTAGATTTTAGTATTTCCTTAATGGTGTGCCAAAAGCAAATTGATCACTTATTGAGACCGGAGGGAGTATATACTAACACGATGAGACATCCATAAATATACATTTATAGCTAGTGTTTGAATATAGATTTGGTTGAAACTTAAAAAAAAAAAAGTTTTTGAAGATGAGATGAAAAATAATTTTTTAAAGTTAAAATTATGTTTGAACATGCATTTTACTTGAAAAAAATTTAAAATTTTGCAAGTAGAAAAATTCAAAAACCACTCTAGAGCTGTTTTGGAATTCGAAGATTTTGTTTTCGTGTATGCGAAAACAAAATCAACCAAGTAATACTTCTTATAATTATTTTTATTGCGCGCGCGCGCGCGCACACACATATATATATATATATATATACCTTCAGTAAACCTTCTCAAATACTCCTTCCATACACTATTACTTGTCCACGTTGAGCTTTGCACGCCCCTTAAGAAATAATAAATAAAGCGTATAATTTACTATGATACCCATAATAATTGGTGTATAGTCTTAATGGATTTGAAAAATGATTTGGAATGAGTAAAAGTTCTAAGGGCAAATTATTTTTCTCTTGATATACGAAAAGCGACAAGTAAAAATAAAAATTTATTTTTAGAATACTTGACAGCTAAAAATTAAATGAACCGAGGGAGTTATATCAATTCGTGGGAAATTAATAATGCTACCTAACAATTAATATAAAATATATATATATATATATATAAGTGAGACTTTTAACTTTAATATTTTTCACGTTCTTATTAATCAAGTTGTTAAGTGTTAACCAATTAACTAATACATCAACAAATAGTTGGTTAGTTTTTGTTAATCCACTATTTGGGAACCCAATCTTGTCTAGTCCTACAATAATTAACTTTGCTTTCTTCATTTCTTATTAATGAATGAATACTTTACGTACGATTAGGTTAACCTAATAACATTTGGTTTTATCTACGAAAAGAAAAGATTCGATTTATACTATGGAAATCCTAGGTGGCTTGGGCTAGCCATCAGAAAACGAAATTTCACCCAAATTATTAAGGTTTTCTCTAATCTTAAAGTTATTTACGGCCTCTAACACATCTTGCTCAATATATATAATAGCGCTGACTCTTCACAAAATCCTCAGCATTCACGCAACTCCCGCTTCTTTCTCTCTTTTCAGCATCCCCAACATAATACAATATTATTATAGCACAGAAAATTGAGAGAATTCAAAGAAAATTGATTTCTTGGAAGTGGGGTTTATGTATAGATTCATGTACAGTAATATATAGAGAGAAAGAGGGTAATAATGGAAGATCAAGGTGATATAGAGAATGAAGGAGGAGGAATTGGGGTGATGATAATGGAGAATGGCAAAGATTTGGAGAGGAATATTTCAGCGGTTTCTGAGAGCGGTATTAGACAGCCATTGCTTAGTTCTAAAAGCAGAGTCAATAATACCTCACAAATTGCTATTATAGGAGCCAATGTTTGCCCCATTGAAAGTCTTGATTATGAGTATGATTCTGTTTTCTTCTATCTTTATCTGCTAATTTGTTATTTATTCCCAGTGTAAATAGTTATGGGGTTGTTTTTTTGCCCTCTAATTCTTCAATCTTTCTTGCATGTTGCATCTTTTTTTTTTTTTTTTGTTAAGTCAAAGATAAGTAGTACTTTGCATGGTGTTGTGTATTTTTGTTGAATGTCTGATTATTTTGTTCAAAATCATGGCCTTTTCTATTCAATTCTCTATCTCTTTTGCTATTTGGTTCTCCAAGTTTTTTTCCTTTTTGTTTAACTAGATCAGGGAATCCGACGTTGATAAAAGAATTTTGTAGCTTGGTGATGGCAGAGAAGAAAAAAAAGGGCAGCCCGGTGCACTAAGCTCCGGCTATGCGCGGGTCTGGGAAGGGCCGAACCACAAGGGAAAAATTAAATGCTTGCATTAGGGTAGATTGTCTACATCACACCCTTAGGTGTCGCCTTTCCTCGGGCCCGCGTGAACGCGCTATGCCTTGTGCACTGGACTACCTTTTTTAGTAGAGCTATAGCAAATTAAGAACCTTTATGCCTAAATCATAGTCTTACAAACCGGAGGGTTTGCTTATAGTTGGTCATCCTCATTGCTCTAACAAGGTAGTACTCTGTAAAATTTGAGGGTTGAAATTCTTGGTGAAGTGTGGTAACAGACACAGTCTCATTATGCATAGAGCTTTTGCTTTGAGGTCGTGCTGTCAAACATTCTGTTTGGATGGTATTGTCCCTCAGATACTGCTTGTAATTAACAAGTCGCTGATTCAGAGAAGAAAAATATCAACTTTCTAATAGCTTCACCCATTTTAACTAGGAAAAACCAAAATGCATAGAGCAGTAGCTTGCTAGGTAGAAATATACTTTAACTCAAGTTGTTTGCTTCTGTTATTGGTCAAAGAAGGTACAAAGTATCCGGCATTGATGTTTCCTAATTAAATATACAGTACCGTCAAAAGATCATTGTTCATATTCTAGTCAAGGGTTTTAACTAAATTTTTATCGGAGTTCTCTGATTTTGGCATTGCTAATTCATCGTTTTGCAGGATTATTGAAAATGACCTTTTCAAGCAAGATTGGAGATCTAGGAAAAAGGTCCAGATATTTCAATATATATTCTTAAAGTGGACACTTGTGCTTCTTATTGGATTGAGTGTAGGGCTTGTTGGTTTCTTTTTAAACATAGCAGTGGAAAATATTGCTGGCTTCAAGCTTCTGCTCATTAGTGACTTAATGCTTCAGGACAAGTATGTACAATTTCCATTCATGATAATAGCTTCTGTGGTAACTTTGAACTGAATTATCCTGAATTTCCGTAATATCAAAAGTTCAAAACTTGCAACCAACATTGTTCAAGTTATTTTACCAAACGGTGAAAGATACAGTTGAAGCTTTTTCAAGATTGAGTTGCAACGTTTGAGTGATGATGTCAATTGTAAGGTGTCTTAGGAACCTCGACCATCTATAAACTGCGCAATTGTTTCTGAGGCATGACACATTTATCAGTATGCAAACTTCACAACAAAACATTTAAGTAGTCCTGCACACTTTCTTAACTACTTTTAAAAAATAGTGGTGCATTAGGAATATGAGACTGATGAAAGAACGTGAAAAGAAAGCAAAAGTAGTTACCAATTGTAAGGTAGGATATTTACTTTTTGTCAAACTTTTCTTTGTCGTGCTTTTCATTTGAATCTTTAGGTGTTAATGAGTCTTTTATACTAGTAGTTCAGTTTTTTTTAAAAATTCGCGTCTGGATGGAAACTGGGTTTTGCTTTATTCCAGTTTTGTTATTAAGGTTAAAAAAGTAAAATGAAGTCATGGACTTGATGCCTGAAAAATTTGAGCTAATACAGATATCATGGATACTTTTGCTCATTGTTATGTGGGTGAAGTCCGAGCAACTTTTCTAGTTAGTAAGGATAGTGACTGGTTTAGTTCCTTTACTTTCAAGTAACTATAAGGTGATTTTAATTCCACTGCAGGTATTTCCGTGGATTTGCTGCTTATGCGTGTTGCAATCTGGTTCTTGCGACTTGTGCTGGAATCCTATGTGCATTTATTGCACCAGCAGCTGCAGGGTCAGGAATACCTGAAGTGAAAGCATATCTCAATGGTATCGATGCTCATTCCATTTTAGCTCCAAGTACTTTATTTGTGAAGGTCGGTCTCTCTCTCTCTCTCTCTCTCTCTCTCTCTCTCTCTCTCACACACACACACACACACACACACACACACACACACACACACACACACATCATGTTTCCATATTTGAGCACATTGTTGATATGGCATTCTTATCAAACTGAAGTAAGGCTTTTGACCTTACTAGTCACAATTCTGATATCTATGCTAAGTTTCTAGGCATGACAGACGAAAATTTAATGCACATAACTAAATTGGGATGGTTGCATGGGAGGATGCTGCAGAATATTATGCGATAGAAAGATATATATTCTTTAACATGGTAGCAATACGAACAGTGCTATATGATAGTGAATGATGTGCTGCTAAACTCAAGCATGTCCACAAAATGAGCATGGTAAAAATGCAGATTCTTTTTGATAAAGAGAAATGCAGATGTCAAAAGAAAACAATTGATGGAGCTAAAGGAGATGGGATGGCTGCGCCAGGTTGAGAGGCCAGAGGCTTGTGGTGGTTAGGCTCTGCATTGGAAAATCAGGGCCTCCAAATAATTGTTTTTCATCATTCATAAAAGCATTATATTCTAACACTCTATAAGCAGGCATATTTTTGTATGCTGCACTCCAGTCTATTCTTTGTTGTTTTGCCTAACTACGGCATCATGGCAGCAAATCAGCAATAATAGAATGACCCTCTGAAGAGAAAAAGTGATTGATTTACATTACATGTTTTTTATATTCATCAGTCAAACTGTTCCTTTGATTTCATAAACCCTCCATGATAGCATTTCATTTTTTTTCTTTTGGTTACGATGTCTGTTGTATTACATTGAACTATCAAAAATTTAAGGGTCGATGCTTTAATACCTTTGCTGTATATAAGCCAACTGTCATTCCTCTAGCAAACTCAAATGAACTTCTGCTTGTGGTTCTGTGGTTGGGAAGGCTTTAAATGCTGTTATGCTTTATGTTAGCATTAATTATCTCAGTTGCTGAAAATCATTCCTGGAAATGCTAATTCTTAAACATCTGACAGATATTTGGTTCTGCTTTGGGTGTTTCTGCTGGATTTGTTGTTGGCAAGGAAGGACCCATGGTCCATACTGGCGCTTGCATAGCAAACTTACTTGGACAGGGCGGCTCCCGCAAGTATCATCTGACTTGGAAGTGGCTGAAGTATTTCAAAAATGACCGTGACCGTAGAGATTTGATCACTTGTGGTGCTGCAGCTGGTGTTGCAGCTGCTTTCCGAGCCCCAGTCGGTGGTGTTCTTTTTGCTCTTGAAGAAGTAGCCTCATGGTCTCTTTCTCTCTCTCTCTCTCTCTCTCTCTCTCTCTCTCCCCCTCCCTCCCCCTCTCTCTCCCTGTGTGTGTGTATTTGATTTCTGAATGAGGTTAAATTGAAAAAGCTTGGTACTGCTAGTATCTTATTATATTTAATGGATGATCCAATAAATTGGCGCTAACTAGGAAGAATTTGTGACGTATCAAATTCTGCTTCAGAGGGGTTTTGCTTGGAATACTGTAAATTTAATGTCTCTCTCGACCCACTCAGGAAGAATGGGAGTTACCGTGTCAATAAGGTCTGAACTTAGGATTGCAGGAATTGTTTGCAACTATGGACCCCAAACTCATTCCCAAGGATACTGTCTTTAGATGAACCCGAAACTTAGATTGACGAATGTGTAAGGTGGTAGATGTTATGTGTCCTCAGGAGTGTCAAAAGGTTCAACATCATGTGGTTCTGTGGCTCTCATGAACCTTCTAAGGAAAACATACCTACCAATAATCCATTCGATGATGCTATTGTTTTCAAGTTCATTTGCTTATTGATTACTGGCTTGTAATTGTTGTAAGAAGGCTTGCAGTCTTAAATATTCAACTATTCTATTTCCTGTTTTAGGTGGCGAAGTGCTCTTCTTTGGAGGACCTTCTTCTCGACTGCTGTAGTAGCTATGGTGCTCAGATCTTTCATTGTATTCTGTCGGAGCGGGAAATGTGGACTATTTGGTCAAGGAGGTTTGATAATGTATGATGTGAATTCAGGAGCACCTAATTATAACACTATAGATGTACTGGCAGTGTTGTTAATTGGAGTTCTTGGAGGCCTTCTCGGAAGCCTTTATAATTATCTTGTGGACAAGGTCCTCCGGACTTACAGCATCATTAATGAGTAAGTATCTTAATTCTGCTACAAAATATGTTTAGTTACTTCAGCTTCTGTTACTAGTTATTACTACTAAACAACTCATCTTTGTGCATACACAATGTTTTCCTGAAGCATGTCTTGAGCTTCTTTAACGCTGCTACTTTACCCCTCCCTTTCATGCCATTATTTTTCAGATGGGATTTGGAGTAGATAAACGCAACTGTTATAAAAGCGTAACTTATGACATATAATCAGATCTCACGAACATTTGTCTGAAAAAGCTAATTTTAAAGGGATCCTTTGCTATTTCCATCAAAACCTATTTCTCAATGTTCTTCCCTTCCCAAGTAATTTGATGCTTGTCAAATATATGCTTTATTTACGAATTACCTCCATATTTTATCTATTTTTCTCTGGTTTTATCTACTTTTACTTCTACTATTTGAATTTTCTTGGGTGAATTAGTTTGGATTTCTCCTGTTTGCTTTTCCTTTCCAATAAGGAATGTGAGAATTTGAATATTCTTTGTGCTTGGGTTGCAGGAGGGGTCCTGCTTTCAAAGTCTTGCTCGTAATGACCATTTCAATCCTGAGTTCTCTTTGCTCGTATGGTCTACCGTGGTTTGCAACTTGCACACCATGTCCTGTAGGCTTGGAGGACAAGTGCCCTACTATAGGTCGCTCTGGAAACTATAAGAATTTCCAGTGTCCAGCGGGGCATTACAATGATCTAGCCTCCCTGTTTATGAATACCAACGACGATGCCATCCGCAATTTGTTTAGCTCAGATAATTCCAGCGAATTCCACCTCTCTTCGCTTTTTGTCTTCTTTGCTGGGGTATATTGCCTTGGCGTCGTTACTTATGGAATTGCTATTCCCTCTGGGCTATTCATTCCCGTCATACTTGCTGGTGCCTCCTATGGACGTTTTGTTGGGACTGTCTTGGGTTCGATATCCAATCTTAATAACGGCCTCTTTGCTCTCCTTGGTGCTGCTTCCTTCCTCGGGGGTACTATGAGGATGACTGTATCCATCTGTGTCATACTACTTGAGCTCACCGATGACCTGCTAATGCTTCCATTGGTGATGCTTGTGCTCCTTATTTCAAAGACTGTGGCTGATTGTTTTAACCATGGTGTCTACGACCAGATAGTGAAAATGAAAGGCTTGCCTTATTTGGAAGCACATGCGGAACCATATATGAGGCAATTGGTTGCAGGAGATGTTTGTTCAGGGCCTTTAATTACATTTTCAGGTGTTGAGAAGGTAGGGAACATAATACATGCTTTGAAGTTTACCAGACACAACGGGTTTCCCGTGATTGATGCACCGCCATTCTCAGACGCACCAGAGTTCTGTGGACTTGCTCTAAGATCGCACCTACTTGTTTTACTCAAAGCAAAGAAATTCACGAAACTAAGTGTATTGTGCGGCTCCAATATTTTGAGGAGTTTTCATGCGTTTGATTTCGCTAAGCCAGGATCGGGGAAGGGGCCTAAGCTCGAGGATTTGTCCTTCACCGATGAGGAGATGGAAATGTATGTAGATCTCCATCCTGTCACAAATACATCTCCATACACAGTAGTGGAAACCATGTCTCTGGCCAAAGCTGCAATCCTTTTTCGACAACTTGGTCTTAGACACTTGTGTGTTGTACCAAAAAAGACTACCGGGGTAAGTCGTTCTTTGCCCTTCTCATCCCCTGTCCTCCAAGATAATTATATGTAAATGTTCATAATAAGTAGGATTAGAATCTAAATAATAAGATAACTTACTTGCTACAACAGGTTAAGATTCTTAAGTTAAATCCGAAAAAATGACAATACAATCAGACTTCTCTATAGCAGCATCCCCATAAAACAGCCATTCATTATAAAAGCCAAATTTTATCGGAACTAATGTTTTATGTTATGTTATAATATATATCCTCTATAACAACACTTCACTATAGCATCCAGAAAATATTGGAACTAACACGGCTGTTATAGAGAAGTTTGACTGTACTTCCATAGCATAACAAAATTACCATATGATTGTTTTGACGGCCCATATAGTTTGATGTTTCTGATGTTTGTTTCTGCATTCAAATTCATAACACTGGTTCTAAAGATTTAGCTCTTTTGAATTTGCAGAGGGATCCAATAGTTGGAATTTTGACAAGGCATGACTTTATGCCAGAGCATATAAAGGGACTGTACCCACATTTGGTCCATCACAAGTAGCCAGAGAGAAACTAGCTCTTTTAACACAGGCAATGGGGCAACCATTATTTAGGGAGTGTTATACATCACTCCACATTGAGCTCTGTACACTATCTTGCCAAATTTTCTCATTGACAAAATTAAATTTAGTGGTCTCAATTAGAGCAAAAGTTCTCCTTTACTTTGAATTATTGAACTTTCTTGTTTTGATGGTTTAACATATAGTATTGCATAGATGATCTCAATAACACATCAAGTAATACAATGGTCTGTTTCTGATACATTAAATCAGTTTATGGCGGCTTACTTTCGTACATTCAAGAACAGTTGTGACTCCAAAAGAGGTGAACACAACTCCAAAAGAGGTGAACTTGAGAAGAGCAGTAAGAGTAAGCGTTCAAGTACTGGTGCTATGACCAACGAGGTGGAAGACCCTCATATGTTATAATAAACTTTCATGCATTCAATAGTTTGAGTGAGACAAAGATATACTAAGCTAAAGATAGTGTCGTGCTAACATATTGACCATTTGATGTCATATCAATTAGGAAGAATTCTAGTACATTTATTTGAGTTAATATAGAAAAGAAATCATTATTGAATTGAAGTATTAATAAATTGAAATTCGATTTAACGGTCTTATGTCAAGGTGTAGGTATGATCAAGAACATAAGCATCTTAAAAGGTGACGGCTAATTCTTTCCCGAACCACAATTCCACGAACATAGTACTAAATTTTGTTGGTGGAAACAAATAGTCAATAAAAGAAATATCAACGCTAAAATTTAAAAAACTTAGTCCTTGCGACGAAGCAAAAAGGGTTCTTCTTCGTTTCCCTTAATCTTTTTTTTTTTTTAATTTGTCATCCGACTTTTGCAAATTTTAATTTTTCCATCATCATGTTCAAGTAACATTGGTCCAACGGTCCTGAATTTCTAAGCAAAATTTGATGACGAAGCGATATTTAGTGAATCTAATATTAGCATGGGGTACTAATAAACGATACATTATTCGTGATAACAATGAATAGTAGGATTGATGCTTATAATAAAATTCAAAATATTTTTACAAACATCTACACTGTATTCAAAGTTTTCTGGGGTTGATAAAGTGAAATGGGATCACTCTAGCTCATTGAGCGTCTACTCTATTGGGGAAAAATAAACATTACACGTGGAATTAATTGTGTGGCTGACATGGCAAGACACGTGGATCATTAGAAAAGTGACAGCTGGAGAAGAGTACTTAAAAAGACGTGAGTCTTAATATGAACGAGCAAAACGTCTGAGGGACGTGAAGGAACGGCTGCTCGAGTCTCTCACTAATCTGGAAAGACACTGGTGGAATGAACCAAGACAGGAAAAAGGACAGATTCATTGGTCTTCAATTAATGGGCATGAATGATTACAAACGTCACAGAATCTTCACGAAACAGTTACGATTACCAATTATAACGTTCCATTAATATCATTAATGCTCATAATGACTTAGTCATAAAGGGGAAAAGACGTTGTACTTAGAAATGTCTATATAAGGAATAGAAATGTCATTTGTATGGACACGTTCTGATTATTATTGGAATACAATTATTTACTTCTGCTTTATATTGATTACTTTGCTATTTCATACTCTAATTTTCCTTTCTTATTACAAGAAAATTCTTTTTCTTGATTATCAGTAACCCGAGTGCTTCTAAAAATAGGCTTTGACCGAAATTCTTATTTTCTGGTTAAATAAATTGGTTCTGTTACCGGAATCTGATAATCTTTTCACTTTCCAAATCCATTCTTCTGCCAAAAAATCATGTCAAACGCCAACGACAACAACCAACAAAACTTGCAAAACCCACAAAATCAGCATAATCAACAGGGAAATGGAACTCCAGTCCACTCACCACGAAACTCTCCTCGACAATCACGAGAAGGGACACCTGATAGATCTGAATCGCATGTGAATGATCAATATGGGGACGATCAAGATATCGATGCAGCATTGAAACAGTTAATTGCAGAACAAGTCAGCAATGCTCTGCAAGCTTTTGTTAGTGGGTTGCCAACCGTACAATCGACTCCTCCTCCAAACAACACCGCTACCATAGAGAATCCACGCCCAGGGCTTGCTAATTCGGGCAGCGGAGGAACTCCCAACGAATCTCGTGATGGAGGGTCAAGTATCCTAGTTAGTTCTGATTTACAAACTCTAGTACTAACTTTGCAGAAACAGCTCAAGGAGCAAAACGAACGCATAGAACAGATACCTGGTGTTCCACTTATAATCAAAGGAGTGGATATGGACAAATACTCTCAACAACCTTGGAAGCCAAGTGTCGCTCCTTTGCCTATTCCGAAGAAGTTTAAAATTCCCGATATCCCAAAGTACGATGGGACAACCGATCCCCGAGATCATGTGACTGCATTTACAATTGGCGTAAAGGGCAACGATCTGACCAAGCAAGAGATTGAATCAGTACTAGTCAAAAAATTCGGTGAAACGCTCACAGAGGGAGCATTAACATGGTATTCTCTTTTAACTGAAAACTCTATTGATTCTTTTGCTGAGCTTGCAGATTCACACTCGGGAGCTCAGAAAGTTGAGAAGAAGATGGAAGACATCTTCAATATAAAATAAGGAGATACGGAGTTACTTAGGGAATTCGTAGAAAGGTTCCAACGTGAAAGGATGATGCTACCACGCGTACTTGACAATTGGGGGGCTATGGCATTTGCAAGCAATTTAAATGAAAAAAGATCAGAAGCCACAAGGAGACTCAAAGAAAGCTTACGAGAATTCCCTGCAACAACTTGGAATGATGTTTACAACAGGTACAACACGAAGTTGTGGATAGAAGAAGACACTATAACTCAGTCCCGGAGAGATGAAAGAGTAAGTTCAAGGCGGCCAGAAACTGAAGAAAGGTCTGGTAAAAACAGGTATAAACCTTATATGGGACCAACATGTAGGGATTCACGTTCAAAACAAGAAAACCCCAGGTATGATTCCAGATCAAGGGACAAAGATTCGGGTTCGTCGTCCAGGTTCGGAAAGGAGCGGGATATGCGAGATACGGGAGATAATGACAGAAGCTCAAAAGCAAAGATTGGTGGTTACAGCTTCAATGAACGTCTGAGTTGGCTATTTTAAGAAGCATGGGAGATAAAGTGCGGTGGCCAAAAGAAATGAGATCAAACCCGAACAGGAGAAACCCCGATTTCTGGTGCGAGTTTCACAATGATCACGGTCACGAAACAGCAGATTGCAGACTGCTACAAGGTGATGTTGAGCATTTATTAAAGCAAGGCTACTTAACCGAATTGATTAGTGAGAAAGGTAAGCAAGCATATATGAAGAATAGGCAGGAGCCACCAAAACCTCCATCACCAAAAAGAACAGTTAATGTCATAAGCGGAGGAGAGGAGGTCAACGACGTAA
This sequence comes from Nicotiana attenuata, assembly GCF_001879085.1. Classification (NCBI taxonomy): domain Eukaryota; kingdom Viridiplantae; phylum Streptophyta; class Magnoliopsida; order Solanales; family Solanaceae; genus Nicotiana; species Nicotiana attenuata. The sequence continues at coordinate 26,966,351 of NC_031989.1, forward strand.
CATATACGACAGCAAAAAAATATGTCAAAAATCACGGTTACCCATGGGAAGCGAGTTTGCCAAGTTTTGGAAGAAGACAATATAACATTTGATGATGCAGAGGCAGATGGCGTGTTGATCCCACACAATGATGCACTGGTAATATCTTTACTTGTACATGATACTAACGTAAAACGAGTTTTGATTGATCCAGGTAGCTCTGTAAATATCATTCTGCTAAGAGTGGTAAACGAGATGCAAGCCGATGGTAAATTGGTACCCAAAGGACGTACCTTGTCTGGTTTTGATAATTCGAGCGTTGTTACAAAATGGGAGATAATACTCACCACATTCACGGAAGGAGTAGTCAAAGATACTAAATTTCAAGTAACAGATATGGACATGGCGTACAATATGATTCTTGGCAGACCTTGGATTCATGAGATGAATGTTGTTCCATCTACCTTACATCAAGTAATCAAGTTCCCTTTGCAATGGGGAATAAGGAAAATCCGTGGAGATCAACAGACTTCCCGAAGCATTAACTCAGTGGCAGATTCAAGCGAAAAAATGATGTTGCATGTGAAAAATAACAATTATAGAATTCAGTTGATGGTTTAGCAATACAAGCCTCAATTGCTGATGGACAAACGGATGTAGACTCGAGGCCTGATACTATTCAAGAACCAGAAGAAAATAAAAACATCAAAACATCAATAGAGGAACTGGAAGCAGTGGTGTTGTTTGTGTATTGTCCTGACAGAAAAGTCTACATCGGAACCAACCTCAGCCTAGAGATGAAAAGTAAGTTAATTGAATTTTTAAAAGCTAACGCAGATTGCTTTGCCTGGTCCCATTCAGATATGACAGGTATACCACTGGAGGTAACGATCCATAAATAAATGAAGATCCGACGTATCCGCCTGTCAAATAGAAGAAAAGGAAGCAAGGATCCTTCAAAAACCAGGTGATTCAGGATAAAGTACAAAAGCTTTTAAATATTGGGTCTATCCGCGAGGTAAAGTATCCTAATTGGCTAGCTAACACTGTAGTGGTGCCCAAAAAGAATGGTAAGTAGCGATTTTGCGTAGACTATACTGATTTGAATAAAAGCTTGCCCTAAAGATTCTTTTCCATTACCGCACATAGATCAACTAATTAATGCTACTGCAGGGCACGAACAATTAAGTTTTTTTTAGACACCTATTCAGGTTATAATCAAATAAAAATGGACCCTTCAGAATGCTGGAGCCACGTACTAGAGGTTAGTAACTAAGATGTTTCAAGAACATCTGGGAAAAACCATAGTGGTTTATATTGATGATATGTTGGTAAAATCACAACAAGCGGAGGATCATATTCAATATATGTCAGATACGTTTCAGATTCTCCGCAAATTCAATATGAAGTTAAATCCCGAGAAATGTGCATTTGATGTATCGTCAAGTAAGTTCTTAGGTTTCCTTGTTTCTAAATTCTAATCGTGGAATTGAAGTAAATCCAGCGCAGATTAAAGCTATTGAAGAGATGCCGGATATACTTACGAGCAAAAAAGAAGTGCAGAGGTTAAGAGGTAGGATAGCAGCATTGGGGAGATTTATTTCTAAATCTTCGGAGAAAAGTGCTAAGCAGTGTTGAAAAATAAAAATCAATTTGAATGGACTGGAGAATGTCAACAAGCGCTCAAAAACTTAAAAGCGTACTTGTCAAATCCACCGTTGCTGGCTAAACCAAAGGATGGAGAAAGGCTACTCATCTACCTTGCTATTTCAGAAGTGGCGGTAAGTGTCGTATTAGTTCGGGAGGACAAAGGAAAACAATCTCCGATTTATTATGTTAGTAAGTCTTTATTAGATGCCGAAACTCGATATCCTCATTTAGAAAAACTTGCTTTAGCATTAATCATGGCATCTAGAAAACTAAGGCCTTATTTCAGTGTCACCCTATTTTTGTACTGACCGCCTACCCCTTACGTAATATATTGCATAAGCAAGAGTTATCATATAGGTTAGCCAAATGGGACATAGAACTAAGTGAATATGACATCACTTATCAACCTAGAACTGCAATAAAATCACAAGTTTTAGCAGATTTTGTGGCAGATTTTAGCCCAGGGATGGCAACAGAAGCAGAAAAAGAACTGCAGGTATTTAACGGGTCTAATCCAGGAACTTGGACCCTATTCACCGATGGCTCTTCAAATGTAAAAGGAGCGGGTTTAGGCATTGTCCTAATCCCACATGCGGTAGAGACTATACGGAAAGCCATAAAATGCCATCCTATTGCTAATATTGAAGCAGAATATGAAGCTGTGATTGCAGGTTTAGAATTGGCACGAGAGCTCGGAATAGAGCATGTCATAATCAAAAGCGACTCGCAGCTAGTGGTTAATCAAATGCAGGGGACTTATATAGCTAGAGAGGCGAGGATGCAGCAGTATTTGGAAAAGGCACGGAATTTGATTAGACAGTTCCAAACTTGGAAAATCGTGCAGATACCGAGAGACGAGAACGTCGAAGCAAGCGCGTTGGCTAACCTCGCATTCGCTGCAGAAGTGACAAATGCATCTGTAATACATTTGTTTCATTCGGCACTCGACCAAGATAAAAACGAGGTAAATTTCAATAATTTGACCTGGGATTGGAGAAACGAGATCGTCAATTTTTTGCAGTATGGAATAATACCTGAAGATAAGAAAAAGGCTCAGGCATTCCGTCAAAAGGCTGCCCGTTATTGTTGGACCGAGGTAATCTATATCGGAAAATGTTCGGCGGTCCTTTAGCAAGGTGTCTCGGACCTTCTCAAACGGATTATGTCATGAGAGAAGTACATGAAGGACATTGCAGAAATTACGCCGGAGGAAGATCCCTGGTAAAAACTCTAATTAGAGCAGGATATTTGGCCGAAAATGGAGGAAGAAGACGAATATTTTGTGGCCAAATGTGACAAGTGCCAAAGATATGGTAACAACATGCATCGACCAGCGGAGTTACTACATCCGGTTATTGCACCATGGCCTTTTATGAAATGGGGGGATGGATATCATGGGTCCATTACCACAAGCCAAAGGAAAGGTACGATTTTTGTTAGTGCTCACTGATTATTTTACTAAGTGGGTAGAAGCAGGTGCCTTCAAACAAGTACGAAAAAAAGAGGTCAGAGACTTCATTTGGCGAAACATCATATGCCAGTTTGGGGTTCCAAAAGAAATCGTGTGTGATAATGGCCCGCAGTTCATAGGTGCGCAAATTAAAGAATTCTTTTAGAGTTGGCAAATTAAAAGGATTACTGCAACACCTTATTATCCTATGGCCAATGGACAAGCTGAATAAACAAATAAAGTTATTATTAATATCTTGAAGAAAAGACTAGAGGAGTCAAAAGGTAAGTGGCCAGAAGTGCTACCTGGAGTCTTGTGGGCTTACCGAACAGCAACAAAAACAAGTATAGGAGAGATACCATTTTCACTTGTGCACGGTGCTGAAGCCTTAATTCCAGTTGAAATAGGAGAGCCAAGTACGAGATACACCCAAGCAACCGAAGACTCAAATGAGGAGGAGATGCGAGTAAATCTCGATTTGCTTGAAGAAAGGAGAGAACCAACTTTAATAAGGGTAGCTGCGCAGAAACAAATTAGTGAGCGATATTACAATCGGAAAGCACATCATAGGTATTTCAAGATTGAGGACTACGTACTCAAGAAAGTTTTCCAATCCAAGAGAGCAGCCAATGCAGGGAAGTTGAGTCCAAATTGGGAAGGACCTTACAGGGTTCGAGGTATCGCTGGGAAAGGAGCATATGAGTTGGAAACCATGGATGGCAAAGTTCTACCCTCGAGTTGGAATGTTGTTCATATGAAGAAGTACTATTTCTAAGAAAAGGAAATACCCACGGTCAGATACCCCTTACCTACGATTTTTATTTTGTATAGTTAAAATTATATTAACGATTTTAGATGATAGGCAAAAAAGCTAGCCCGTACCAAATGATGATATTATACCTGAAAGACACGTGGAAGCAACATAATTCCCGGCTAGGGTTACAACTTTTCTGATGGAAATATAAGGGCTTAAGCAGTCATCATCTAAATTATATCTGCCTTCGAGTCCCGCACGTTTTTCCTTTTTTAGGAAAAGGACCATATGAAAGGAATAATCAAGTGCTCGAGATTTCATGCTTCAAAGCTCGAACACTTGGGGTACTATATATATATATGAGAAAGACAAAGAAGACTGGAAAAAACAGAATTCAAGTCAAGCTTAAAGTCCACCCAACAACAAATTGAAAGTTCAGAGCAAAGCTAACGAGCAGTCAAAAATGCAAGCCTGATCCAAACCTATGAAGAATACACTCGTGGATGTAAATTTCAAAATCTTATGATTGTATAGGTCAAAAGCAATATTTAGTCATGGGTCTCCAAGATATACCCTTGAATTTTTCACAAATCTGTTGCAAAGAAAACAGTTACGAAAAAGTTAGGGATGATACTTAAATACATGTAAAGTATTATTTAAAGTACGGATAAAATACAAGACTTTCTTCAAAGTTATTCAAAGAAACATGTGTATTCCCATTTCTTCTTTCGTATGTTTACACCATTATGAAGTTGAGACGTCTTCTTTATTTAGTGTCATATATAAAAGGGACCTTTTTTTATAATTCGTGCTTGTTAAAAAAAAAGTCACAAAATTAACAAAGCATTTTTAATGCAGAAGTTAAAATAGCAAAGGGGAAAGCAAAAACCCAAACATTAGAGTTAAGTGGAAAATAAAGCCCCAAACTTATATAGAAAAAGGCAAGGGCAAACCATTAAGAGAGTAAAAAAGAAACTCGAAATAAGGATATCATAAAGGTTGGACAAAAAACTTTATAATATTTTAGTTAAAACTAAGTATGAACTTAGTTTCAACCTAATTGTCTTTACGAAAAAATCCGAACAAACTAGGGGCAAGATCTTCCAAAACATCACCCCAAATGAGACCAAGGGTAAAACTTCCAAGTGTTCCACCAATAAAAAAAACACAACAAAATAACACTTCACAAACTTTCACTAAGGGGCAGAATCTGAACCAGGAGGAACAACATCATCAGAAGCAGGAAGAGTAACTTGAGCGGAAGGAGATTGAACAACAGCCTCACCAGGAGTAATTTCATCACCCTCGGTAGTGTCAGTCCCGCGTGAAGAAAATCTTTGACTTTGTTGCGTTTTCTCAATGGTCTCCTTGATCTTTGTAATCTCAGCAGCCAAGTTAAAGCCTTCATGGCTTGCTTTCGTTAAAGTATCATAGCGTGCGTTCAAAAAAGCCCAATTTACTTTAACGATAGTCTTGTCCTCAAGGGCTTCATATTCTCTTTCCCAATGCTCAATCTCATTCGTAAGTTTTTCCTTCTCAGTTAAGGCAGCATCATAAGAAGCCTGCTCAGAAGACATTCGAAGATCCTCTTGAGCTTTGGGTGAGCGTTTGAACAAGCTCGCTAGCATAAACTTCTTTTTGATTCAATAGGTCTTTAAGACCTCTGATCTCTTCAGTAGCTCTAGAAAGCTGTTCAGCAAATGAAGATTCAAGAAGACTCTTGTCTTTGCTCGCCTGATTAGAAGAGGCTTTTTCAACCGCTAGTTCTGCTGCCAAAACCTTAACTTGCTGCTCCAAGGTACACTTGTTTTCCTCTAAAACCTCCATTTCAAGTTGAAGACTCTCGTACTGCTCTTTCCAATTATCTGCCTCAGTATGATAGTCATGCATCAGCTGCTTCGTATGAACGATCCTTTTCATCATCTCCGTACCGATGAGATTGATCTACAAGTAAGAAAAAGAAATGAGATACTGATAGAAGAAAAATCACATAAGATGAAAAAGCGAGGTTTATACCTTGAAGGAAAAATGCACAATATCATTCATCCAAGTTAGAGAGCTATGACTTTCCAGTTTTGACTTCTCAACTGGGCCTATCAGTGGTTTCAACCACACGTCAGCCTGGCCTGATTTCTTCAAAAGGTTACCATATGAGGGAATCTCAATGGTAACTTGTTTCATTGTCATACTTCCACTAGAGGAACCAATTTCAACGCGAGATGTTGTGGCAACAGGAACGTTTGAAGAAGTCAAAATAGCCACGGGCGGAGCAGTAGCGACAACAGTAGGAATAGGCAACTGAGTTTCCATTGGAGCAGACACAGAAAAAGAGGCAAGAGGCGCCTCCTCAGAAATTAAGCCAAAGTTTTCATCATCTAATTCACGAGAAAAGAGGTGTTCAGTAGAGTCACGGGGTGCTGCAGGCGTCTCTTCATCAGAACTCACTAAAGTAGCACTCTCAGGCTCAAACACAGAAATAGGATGAGGAGGAGGAGTAGCTTCATCATCAGATATGACCTGTCTTCTGGCTCGAGCTTACGAATCAAAGAGCCCTCATCCTTCTCCTCTTCATCCTCAGAATCCCGTGGCCTATCAGCTTTTGTTTTTGATGAGGAACTCAAAATTATTTCCTGAGCTTTTGCTAAAGAGAGCCTTGAGGCAGTAGTTGATTCATCACTCACACCCCGAATGGGAAACCCGAATAAAGAAAAAGGGTTAACAAGTTCTAGGATAAGAACAAAAATAAGAAAGAAAGTAAAAGAAATAGTTATCGTGAGTCTTAACCTTCTATCCAAATCTATTTGAAAGATACTTCCAAGACCTTACTTCAATAGGAGTAATTGTTAACAATTTTTCTACCCAACCACGGAAATCGGGTATCTCCTCAACGGTTTCCATAGTTGCTGAAAGAGGAAGCTAAAATAGTTATGAGAAGTACAAGCTCTATACAAAAAAGAGGAGAAATAAAGATTGAAAGAAAAACTTACGTGCAAAGTTCCACTTCTCAGGGAAGGGCATGTTCTCTTCACCTACTAACCCACTTGTGGGGGCAGCAACCAATCGGGCATACCAGCCACGATCTTTATCATCCTAACTCTCTTACTTCTTGCCACGAGAGTAAAAATCCCATGACGGAATAACTTGGGAGAGTAGAGATGGATTAGATGGTAAAAGATGAAGGGTAACTGAGCCAGATTTGCCAAATACCTAAGGCATGGCACAACCCTCCATACAATAGGGCCAATCTGTCCTAAACACACATCAAAGACACGGCAAAATTCAATGATGACCAGGTCAATAGGAGGCCTAAAACCTAATGTGAAGGGATACGTATACACAAAAGAAAAATCAGCTTTAAAGGAAGTGATTCTTTGATTTTCATTGGGAACCAAAATTGGGAAGTCAAATTTCCAATGGCAGTCTCTACGCACAACAGAAATTAAACCTTCAGTAATCTGAGAAGGGTAAACATCAGCACGATCATGAGAAGTCATGGAAGTGTCTTGATTCCTAATCGATTCCCTATCAGAATAGAAAGAAAGTTCAGCAGGGATGATCTCATCAACAGAAGGTTCACGAATTGGTTCATTGGAATCTCTACCTCTAACAGAAGATCTATGAGAAAAAGAGGCCCTAGTTCTAGAAGATGGTGGGGGAGTAGGACTAGGTTGAGAAGAAGAACCACGTACTTAAACTGACCCTAAACTACGTAGCCTACCACCTCTCCTACTGCTCGTGGGAGCAGAAGAAGGGGGGAGTTCGTCCACAATAAAAAATTTTCAGGGATCAAGATTTGAAGAAGACATGGTTGTATGAAGAAGTAGAATGTATTGAAGAGCAGGATATGGATAAAGAACTTTAAGGAAATTTTTTTCGTGAAAGTAAAGACAAAGGATGTATTTATATGCAGAAGCAACCGTCATGCAAAAAAGGTAATGATGGAAATGTCATCATGAAAACTGTCACTTCGTGATTGATGCAGCCGTAAAAAAATCCTAGAAATCGCTGAAAAGTTGCAGAACCAATCGATGACCGCCATGTGTCACGTGCATTAAATAGAAGTGACATGCGACGCGTCAGTTCAGAAGAAGGTATAATGGTATGTGAGAAACGGCGGGCAAAAGTTCTCGCTTTAAATGAGACCTACTTCCAAAATATTCAATTGTTAAATAATTGGAAAGTGGGGGCACTATCTGTATTGGGGAAAAATAAATATTACACGTGGAATTAATTGTGTGGCTGACATGGCAAGACACGTGGATCATTAGAAAAGTGACAGCTGGAGAAGAGTACTTAAAAAGACGTGAGTCTTAATAGGTACGAGCAAAACGTCTGAGGGACGTGAAGGAACGGTTGCTCGAGTCTCTTAGTAATTTGGAAAGACACCTGTGGAATGAACCAAGACAGGAAAAAGGATAGATTCATTGGTCTTCAATTAATGGGCATGAATGATTACAAACGTTACAGAATCTTCACGAAACAGTTACGATTACCAATTATAACGTTCCGTTAATATCATTAATACTCATAATGAGTTAGTCATAAAGGGAAAAGACGTTGTACTTAGAAATGTCTATATAAGGAATAGAAATGTCATTTGTATGGACACGTTCTGATTATCATTGGAATACAATTATTTACTTCCGCTTTATATTGATTACTTTGATATTTCATACTCTAATTTTCCTTTCTTATTACAAGAATATTCCTTTTCTTGATTACCACTAACCCGAGTACTTCTAAAAATATGCTCTGACTGAAATTCTTATTTTCTGGTTAAACATCTACCTCGAGCCATCGATATCATAGTTCTGTTGATATATATTTCACGAAACATCAACTATTTGATGTTGGTTGGCCTTTCACATGTGGGACTATTCATATTTACTGGAGGGGATTTAAACTAGCTCCTCCTTATCTGATTTTTCTCGAATAAAAGAAAAGTCTGGCTGATTTACTTCATATCCCAAAACGACTTAGGAGTAATCAGAAAGACGAAAATGTTGGGGTAAGCCAGAAAAGTTTGATCAAATCGGATTGAGCGTTGACTAGATAAACGCCCAATAGCAAGAGAAGTAATTATGAACCTTGTAGACTATCACTATAAATTTACGCGTTATAATTTGTATCATAATAATGCTACTCCCTCCGTTTCATATTGTTTGAGGTAGTTTGACTCGGCACGGAGTTTAAGAAAAAAGAAGAAGACTTTTGAAAGTTGTGGTCTTAAAAGCTTAAGGGGTAAAAGGTTTGTGGGGCCATGCCATTTGTGTGGCTATAAAAGCTTCTCATTAAGGGCAAAAAGGATAAAATGAAGACTTTAAAGTTGAATTATTTCCAAATTTTGAAATGTGTCATTTATTTTGGAACGGACTAAAAAGGAAAGTACCACATTTAATATGAAACGGAGGATTATTAGTTTAAATGCAGTATCAAGATTCAAGACCACCTTGAATCAGTTGGTTCTTCTATTTTTTCATATTAACTCTGTAAAAAAATAAAAAGAGATTAATTTTTAGAAGCACTAACATTTTTGCGAGAAAACCTTGAAATTTTGGAAATTTAGACGACCAATTAGCATAATTTAAAAAGTAGATGGGGCTCATTGTAATTAATTGGAATATAAAACAACAAAAGGAAGTTTTGGAAATCGTAAAAGCAAAATGCAGGTGGTGTTTCCCCCTTACGTACAGGCGCATATTAGTCGGTTGATATTTAATTTGTAGTAACTGCCGAGATGACAGTCCAACGATCCAATTCTCAGAAAAGAAAATTTTCTTTTCACATAATAAAATATAAAAAACGGAATATCAAATCAGAAAAGCATTCCCATTTTCGCCATTTTCGGTATCTGTTAAATCTCCAACAACTGTCCCCTTCATCGCCGTGAACGTCATGGCAAATTCCATCAACCAGCTCTAGTTCCACAAATTTTCGCATTCGCGAATCTTGAGACGATTCTTTGCATTAATTTTTCGCAATTGGCAAATGCATTGTTCTGTACGATTCGGTGATAATAAATTTTTATAAACGTATTTATGCATGTAATGTGTGATTTCTTTGGCGTACGAATGATCTGATTGTTATTGGTGAAAAAAACGGTGTAGTTTTGGTATTGTTTTTGTATCCGAGATTGTTTGATTTGGTGGTGAAGCGGATCGATGGAGGCGATCGAGGAATTGGAACAGCTCGGCGATGCGATGAGGCAAGCGGCTGCTCTGTTAGCTGACGAGGATGTCGATGACGCTGCGGCATCGTCTAAACGGCCTTCAACGTTCCTCAATGCAGTGGCGCTTGGCAATACCGTAAGTTTTCTGTGCAATTACCACGTGATTTGTGATTCTTCTGTATGTTCTGTGATATGTGTGATGTTATTCTTCCCTAGATACAATGCAACATATTTTGGAAGTACTACATACCTAATTTTTCTAGAAAGGATATGTGTTTGTCAACTTGATGTACAAATGCACTTGTTTTGCGTACTTGAGAATGGCGACATCCTATAGTTTGGACATCATAAATATTATACTATCAATGAATTTTAACTGTGACATTTGGTCAGTTACCATTTTTACCAGATTACCAATTAATGCTTATCAAGTAAGTGACCTTGTGTAAATAGTTTTTACGGCGTCAGTGTATAGAACTTAATATCTTATAGTATTTGCACTCACCTGCTCAAGGAACAAGCAGTTACATAATTATCTGACAATGACAAGCTATAATTGTCCAATAAATTTGCGAGCATTTGTCCTTTAGAGCTGGTACCTCTTGTTAAGTAGTATAACAGAGAATCAGAGATAAACAAGACACGCAGAGATTTTTTTCATGATAAGGTGACAGTCAACTTACCTTAAACAAGCAGTTACATAATTAAACAATTGGCTTTAATTGTTTTCCTTTTTTTCACTCTATTTATGTTCATCTGAGTTAGAATGTTGTATAAGAACCAAACATTTGCAGCATGACTGTTGAATCATTCCCAATATTGTGAAATGAATCTTCAGCTTAAGTCTTCATTCACTTCTGTTACTGTGTGGATAATATATCTAATCTTTGACAATTTTTCAGGGTGCTGGTAAATCAGCTGTATTGAATAGTCTTATAGGACATCCTGCTTTGGTTAGTTTCTTCTGCTTAAATTTTTCATTTTAGTTTCAGAGAGTACAAATTAGATTCATATGTAAGATATTGCTGCAACTCTTTGTTTATGTTTCCATTTCTTTTATCTTGATTTGGCCAGCCAACTGGGGAAGGAGGTGCTACTCGTGCTCCTATATGCATTGACCTTAAAAAGGACAGTTCCTTAAGCAGCAAGTCAATTATATTGCAAATTGACAGTAAATCCCAACAAGTCTCTGCAAGTGAGGCCTTTCCCCAGTTATTATAGTACAGTTCTCTATGATTCTATTCTCACTAAAAACTTATAAATAGGGCATACTCTGATCATACTTGTTCACTCTTTGGCCCAACAAAAGGTGCTCTTCGCCATTCTTTACAGGATAGACTAAGCAAAATCTCAAGCAAGAGCCGAGACGAGATATATTTGAAGCTTCGAACTAGTACAGGTGTGTCTTGGGATTGATGTTTACAGCTACTTTTGAAGTGGTATGGATGTTCACTTTGTTGCCGTGTTAACCTAGTAATAATATTCCACACTTTAGTAGGATATTAACCCCAATATCGGTTGACATTATTTTCCTATTGGAGTTTTTCAATCCTAGGATTCTTCCGCTGATATTTGTTGTTGGATTTAGTTGAACTTCAGTATAGTACCTGGTAGTTTCTCTCTGCACTTTAATTGTACTGGAGAAAATCTTTTTCTATTTTTTATTTTTTCCTATATTGTTTATTTATTTGATGTTGGATATCTGAAATTTGGATTGTCTTTTACTGTTGCTTCTCTGTCCAGATTGCATGAGCCAGACTGGTTTTCTGCTTTTCATTGTTGTTTCTGTGGAAAAAATTGTCTGTTTCAACTGTTTTTTTCCTTTTTTCTTGCCGTACAGCTCCTCCATTGAAGTTGGTTGATCTACCTGGAGTGGATAAGGGACATCTTGATGATGCCTTGGTTAGTGCAAAATTGAACATCATGGATTCCAATTATGAAATTCACTTTCTTATAGGAGTTTAAAGGCTGTTCCTTTTTCCTTACAGAGTACATATGTTGCACGCAGTGATGCCATATTACTTGTTGTGATTCCTGCTGCTCTAGCACCAGAAATTTCCTCGTATAAAGCACTTAGAATTGCAAAGGAGCATGATGGAGAATGTGAGTTGCACTATCAAATTTTGTTCTTCAATTATTAGTTTCACTTCTCCCTATCTCAAAATCGCTGAAAGCATATTTCGCTAATGTTTCAGGTACAAGAACTGTAGGTGTTATTAGCAAGGTAGATCAAGCAGCTTCAGATCCAAAAGTTCTTGCAGCTACCCAGGCCCTTTTGTTAAATCAGGGACCACCAAGCACATCCGATATACCATGGGTTGCTTTGATTGGTCAATCTGTTTCTATAGCCTCAGCACAGTCAGGAAATGTAGGCAATGATAATTCGCTAGAAACAGCATGGCGTGCTGAGAGTGAAAGTCTTAAATCCATTTTAACAAAGGCCCCTCAAAGCAAGCTTGGTAGGCTAGCACTAGTGGAGACCCTTGCTCAACAGATCCGTAATCGAATGAAAGTCAGACTTCCGAATCTCCTCTCAGGGTGATGTCCTATTCCATTGTTTTAATTTCCCATACTTGATTTACATTTGGTCAATTAGTTTCAAAAGCAAATGTTTCTGTTTTGTACCAATTTAGTTAACAAAGCAACACATTTCGATGATTTCTTTTTTTACATACTTTAGGCACCACAAATATGTAAATGTTGCAGCAAGTTGCTCACTGTTGTATAGTGCACGAGTTTCTAGTCACCGTCTCCTCCCTTTTAATTAATTTTTCTCATCGGCTACTTGTAAATACTTACATCATTTAATCCTTCCTTTATAACTCCTGCAGGCTCCAGGGAAAATCTCAAGCAGTAAAGGACGAACTAGTAAAGTATGGCGAACAAATGGTTAATAGTTCTGAAGGTACAAAAGCTTTAGCCCTTGAGCTTTGCCGTGAGTTCGAGGATAAGTTTCTCGAACATCTTACAACTGGAGAGGTGAGTCTTGGAGTAGGAAAGAGAATGAAAGCTAATGACAATCTTACAGTTTATAATCATGATAATGCTAAAGTGTTGCTTGAACTGTTTCTGTAAAAACAATTTGGCCAATTTCAAAGTCAATTATCCTTCAAGAAAACAAGTGCTACTATGTCTTATTGGAAGTGAATTCCACTATCTTTATTATTCCCTTCCTTCCAATTTATGTTTCGACTGAGTATCGAGTCTAAGTAAGAAAGAAAGACTTTTGAAGCTTTTGGTCTAAAACAAGCCATATACATTTGTGTGGCTACAAGCCATCTCTTGAAGGGTAAAATGAGAAGTTCAAAGTTAAATAGTTTTTAAATAAGGAAGTATATACTTCTTGGGACAGACTAAAAAAGAAAGTATACCACATAAATGGGACAGAGGGAGTAGTTTTTCCCCTTCTTGTTAGTATATGTTTATCAACAAGCCGGTGGAAAACCTTTCTTTTTCATTTCTTTGATAAGTCAAAATTATTTTATTGATGGAATACCAAGAGGGTGTCAAAATATGTCCAGATTGAGTGCGGTGCATCCATTTTCATCTGTCAAGTTTGCTCAACTACCTATACAAAGGAGAATTCCTACACTGCACAGCAACTGAAAAAACCTTCTCTTGGGTGATTAGCTTTCTAAATATTCTCCTACACCCCCTCATCTTATTCCCTTTAATAGCTCCAGGTAGTATGATTATACCATGAATGATTCCTCCTCCACCCCTCCATATATCACCTTGTTTGCCCTCTCGCCCTATTGGGCTGTCATATCTTTTCTAGGAACTTTTCAACCTCATCCTATTCCTAATCCTATATGGTCTAGCCGAAACTTAACATTCACATGGTTTCCTGGTCATCCTCTCTAAAAGAACGGCTAACATAGCTATCTAATATTTACCAGAGTGGGGGGTACACACCTCCATATAGTCTCATTGCATCATATACCCTTCTAGAAGCTTATCATGCCTCCTTCACCACCAGATACCCTTAGTGGATCTGTCGCTCCCCCTCTTATCTACTTCTACAGGCTTATCACATTAGAGAACCATTAATGGTTTGACATTCCCTAAAACCCTTCTTCATAGAGCCTTTCCTTGAGCAAATCTCTAGAACCATTTCCCCAACATGCTAGAGGTGGACAAGCTCTGAATCCCAGCCTCCTTTCCGCAATAAGGATCTTTATCCTTTCCACTCTACCAATTGAATTTTCTTTTTCTCCTCCTTAACTTTCCACAAAATTGTCTCTCATCATCTTTTTACAATCCGGGCATAGTTAGAGGCATATTAACTAAGGACATGTAATAATGTTAGAGAGGGTAGACTTCATAATGTTATATCCCCTCCTATTGACAAAGGCGACCTCCTTTATCCACCTGGTTTTTTCTAAATTTCTTGATTACTGGTTGCCACAGCATTCTATTTTTATCTCCCCAAGAGGCATCCTCGACTGTGAAATTGGAAAATTAGCCACCTTGCAGCCATGAATTCATACGCCAGGCTATGGCTTGAAATCTTAACTTTGTTCAGTTTTTCCGAAGTCTCCTTTCTGTAGTTAACCAGGTCTAAAATTTGGAACAAGTTGTTTTCTGGCTCATGAAGCATACCGTGAATTTCATTATGACATGAGTGCAACTTTCTGTTTCATTCGAGTTTTAAGGTGAAAAACAAGGTAAATGGTTGGTTGGGGTGGAGGAGATTCACACTCAAATTATTATAGAAATTTCTTTGTTAGAACTATCAAAAAAGGGGATTTCCTTGTTCTATATATTCAGTTGCTCAACAAATTGAAAATAACGAATTTATTGCGATTGAGTCATATTACAGGGGTGTTTAATGTTATTTACCCTAAAATAAATTTGAAAGGAGGATTCTGAGATTCTGATGCTCTTTAGTCAGTATTGTAATGGTACGTTTTATGATAATGCATGTGCGTTTAGTTGATGTTCATTTCAGGATTTATCTACATTGAACTTGCACAATTCCCCAACTTAGAATTTTGAAGTTCCATCTTTCCTTTCTAAAATTCCCCTACTAAGATTGTACTTCACGCTATATTTCAGTATATTGTTGAAGTCTCAATGAAAGATATTAGTCCAATAAAATTATCTACTTCAATTTGTAGTGACTGACAATTATTAACAATAGAGGATGTGAATGAGGAAGAAAGTCTTGTTTCTTATCGTTTTCTTACCAAAGAGGGAGCAAAGGCAGTACAGCATCCCATGAAAGAATAACAGCTAATTTAAGCTAGACAGAAATTAAGAGATAGGCAAATACTAAAGAAAAAGCACCTCTATGGGGAACAAAAAAATTTTGTTTACCCTTGCTTGAAACCGATGAGTGAGCAAGACCGCTTCATTGCTAAAATTTGCCGTACTCTTTTCTTGAGTTTGAGGTGTGTTTATCGCTTTAAACATGCACATTTTTGGTTGCTGGAGAAAATTCATTTTCTGTTTCAGTTCATGTTTTTTAGCAAATAAATTCTTCCACCCTATAATTTAAGAACTCATGTCGTGGATTCTCCCTTACAAAATTCAAAAGCTTCTTTCTGCTTGCTTTTAAGTCCCCCAAATTCTTCACTCAGATTTTGAATATAGCAAAAGGCGTATCTTTAACTCGTAAAATCATTTGGTATAATTCCTAGCTGTTTTGGTATAGGGTTAGCATGTGTAAAAGAGTTTGTCTCTATTTCATTTAAGTGATTTCGTGCTTTTGTAGATTCTTTTCACATTGTTGTTCATCAGAACCTCTAGGTTTTTTATGCCAATATGAGATATATGACTAGATCTTTGTGCACAACAGAATTTAGCCACTTCACCTTTTCCTGTTTCATTTTTTCCTTTATCATTTTAACCTAGAGGCCCCTCTGGCAAGTGGGATCAGTGATTGGTATACAGAACTATGTGCTACTTAGTTGTTATTTTGGCTAAAAATGTATTTTCTTTGGATACATACATACTGCTTGTGCACTAATTCTGTAGGGTGGTGGTTGGAAAGTAATTGCAAGTTTTGAAGGCAAATTCCCTGATAGAATTAAGCAGCTTCCTTTGGATAGACACTTTGAGTTAAAAAATGTGAAGAGGGTATGTTTCTTACTCCATCATGGCTACAGTCAAGTGCATATTACCTCTTCAATAAATACATCCTTACTCTTCATCTTTTCAAGTGACCCTTTCATGTTAATTGAAGGTTGTGCTAGAAGCAGATGGCTATCAACCTTACCTTATTTCTCCTGAAAAAGGGTTAAGGTCTCTAATAAAGGGTGTATTGGAGCTGGCTAAAGAACCTTCAACACTTTGTGTCGAAGAGGTGATCCCTATCCAATATTATATGCTTTAATCAAGGGAGTTATTTGTTTTTGCTTGACCTTTTCGGTCGTTTTCATTGTATCTCACTTCCCCTCTTCTCCAACTAGTTTCTTATTGAGTCATAGTGGTTGTTATCACTTTCCCCACTTATTGGCAATCACCAATAGGGAAAACATGTAGAAAATCTTCTTGCAACTTTTATGTCTTTTTCCTGGCTGCATGCAACACCTCAAGTATTATCCCCTTCCCTTTATGGTCCTTTAGCTTCTTTGCTCGTGGATCTCAATAATTTGGTTAACTGGGAAAAATGAAATTTTTTGATATCATGATGGACATCATAGCCATCATGAACCTTGGCGTAACTGGTAAAGTTGCTGCCATGTGACCAGGAGGTCATGGGTTCAAGCCGTGGAAACAGCCTCTTGCATATATGCAGAGTAAGGCTGCGTACAATAGACCCTTGTAGTCCGGCCCTTCCCCGGACCCCGCGCATAGCGGGAGCTTGGTGCACCGGGCTGCCCATGATGGACATCATAGCTCCTGCAAACATGATACTATTAAGGGAACAGTTGTGGTTAGTAGGACCTGTTGACAGTCACTGTCTGCAGCTCATTATATCCTTCCATTGTTTCATTAGGTGATTTTTTGGTAATATTAATTTACTCCTGTCAACTTGTTAATCGGAATATATGCAATTTTGGCCCTATACAATTGTGCATTTTGATTTTTTTCTTCTCCTTCAAATAGCCTGGCTGGCCTTTGGTAATACACTCATGCAAAATGAACCCAAGTTAATTGCTACATTTATCTGTGACTAAGACAGTTATGTTAATCAGAAATTATGCAATGGCACTATACAATTGTCTTGCAGAAGTATCTTGTTTTTGTTCTTCTCCTTTCAATAGCTTGGCTGGCCTTTGGCAATACTCTCATGCAAAATGAACCCAAGCTAATTGCAACATTTATCTGCCACCTGAGACAGTTAATGAGAATTATGCTTCCTTGAACTTCCTCTTTCTACATTCTAAGCTGCTTTAAAATTTTGGTAGGTGCACCGAGTACTTGTTGATATTGTCTCAAAAGCTGCTAATTCAACACCAGGTCTTGGAAAGTATCCTCCTTTTAAGCAAGAGGTGACCATTAAGTGGATCTGTTGTTTTACAAGTTGAATCTTGTGATTTTCTTGGCTTCTTATGGAAATAATTCATTTTAGGTAATTGCAATTGCGACTGCTGCTTTGGATAATTTTAGAACTGAAGCGAAGAATATGGTTATTGCCCTTGTTGACATGGAGCGGGTGTATGTTCCCCCACAACACTTTATCCGTTTGGTGCAAAGGCGGTATGCTCATAATCTAGCTCCTTTCATTGGTCTCCTTCCGATGTATTGTTATCACATTTTGGTTTGTATTTTCTTCTGTTAGCTCTGTATGTAAAGTTTGCCAGCAGTAATCTGGTTTATGTCAAAATATTTAATAATTGTATTTCCAAAATATTGTAGTGTGAGACAAATCAAGCACAGCCTTATCTACAGGTTTTACTAAATTGCAACCTGTTATTGTCGGTTAATTTGTTCTAGTGTATTTGTAAAGCTAGTGGACATTGAGCTTAACTCAACCTCAAAAGGCTCATGAGATGAGAATAGTCCAAGATTATATAAGGAGATAACAACATATGCTCAATTAATATGAGACTCTAAACCTATGCTCAATTAATATGAGACTCTAAACCTATGCTCAATTAATTAATATGAGACTCTAACACACTCCCGCACTTCCTGGCTGGACATTTGGAGCGTGAACATAATACAAGATCTAACATCACAACAATAGGGATCTGTCTGACTTTGATACCATGTAAAGAAAATAGACCTAAGGCCTAACTCAACCTCAAAAGCTAGCCTATGAGGTGAGGATTGTCCAAGAAAATATAAGGAAACAACAACATATATCCTCAACTAACGTTGGACTGCAACAATATTTTCGCTGCAAATCTTCCAAGAAAATGATTATTTCAGTTCTAGTGCTGTTTTTATTTCAAGGATAATTGTTTTCCTTCTATTTTCCTCGGGTAATTCTTTTTTTCCTCTAGGCTGATGACCAAAATACATAGTTGGGTTAGCTTGGTAAATGACTATGGACGAGCCACACTTTTTATAGATACTTTTGACGCTGTCTTGGTGTGCTATGAAAGAAACAGTTTTTCCTTTAGTCCAACAGGAAAAAAAAATCCAATTGTAAACCATATTAAATTTGCTTCCCGTGGATTAGGGAACCCTTTCCATGCAGTTGAGACAAGGCTACCATAATATCCCTGTATCATTGATTTTTGGATTCTTATTCATTTTCTTCTCTTTTTGGTGGATATGGTCGGGGTTCCTTAATCCATGAGATGATACTACTTATTCATGAGATAAGTGGGTAAGGTAGTGAATTTCTATTCGTCTTAACTGCAGCGGCGCAATGACCCAAACCTGCACAGATTTAAGACTTTAAGTTACTTGCTGAGAAGAGAAGCAAAATAGTTTATGCAGACCACATAAAGTGGTTAAATAGAACAGCTTGAACAGGAGTTCTCTTGTGCTTCCAAGAGTATTTAATCTCAAGTGCAGTTGACCTTTTTATGTTTATTATCATCATGAGGATACCGTCACTTTATCTGATAAAAATAAAATAAAACATCATTGATGTGCTGTTTCACATTGATGTTATCTCATCTTTAAAAATTGCTTTGAGACACAAACTGATTATGAAAGAAAAGAAATGTTAGAACGCTCATACTTTTACTGGGAGCTCCCTGTGAATAACCAAAAGAGGAACAAAAATGAGAAATCAAGGACTACGTTTTTGGAAAATACTGGGAGTGAGATGTTTGTTCTTTTTATGATGCATTTTCATTTTTCTCTGATGCTTCTGTCCTTAACTTCCTTGTTCCCAATTATTTGCTGTTTGGTGAATGCTACATTTTTGGTTTCTCCAGGATGGATAGGCAGCGGCGAGAGGACGACCTGAAGAACCGACCCTCCAAGAAGGCAGCAGAGGCAGAGCAATCTATATCGAATAGGGTAGGCCAATCTTTCCAATGAGTACAGTGTACTGATTGCCCGAGCTCTTTACCTTCTGCTGTCCTGAAGCGTTGGAACTTCTTGGATTTTCTCATTTATTTCTCTTTTTCCTTCCATGGCTATTTGAGTTGAAAACCTCTCCTAATTGCAACTAGTTTCTTATATAGGCATCCAGTTCCCAAACTGGAGGTGAACAAAGTGGTGGAAAGTCAGCGAAGGATAAATCAGTTCAGCAAGATAAGGATTCACAAGAAGGACCAGTCCTGAAGACTGCAGGACCCGATGGGGAAATCACAGCAGGTTTAACTTACTGAGTTTGTCTCCAATTTTTGTTGATCCAATACAAGATAACTAAGCTGATTTTTTTTGGAACCAAAGTGCTAGTTTTGTTTGTGTTCACACATAATTTTCCTGTACATGCAGGGTTTCTACTAAAGAAAAGTGATAAAAAAAGTGGCTGGAGCAAGCGATGGTTTGTTTTAAATGAGAAGACTGGAAAGGTCAGTATTGAAGCTTTTTAAGCCATTGTAACATCAGCTGGTGATAATCCATTACTTTACTTGAACTAATTTTATGTATGTGATCCTTTTATAGCATTTCCTGTCAACATTTAATGTTGTAACTTACCAGTTATTTTAGAGCAATAGTGGAGTCAATTGCTCATGGTAGAAAGGAAAAGTAGAAGTACAATACTTCCGAGTTATACTGCAAGTTAATGTCTTATTTGTGACAACTGAGGCTTGCTCAGTTGGTAAAGCACCTTCACCCACAACCGTTAGGTCCTGGGTTCGAGTCACGCTGGAGGGGAAGTGTGGAAACACTATAGATCCTCCTAAATTGGGAGGGAATTTTAAAAAAAGAAAAAAGAAAGTCTTATTTGTAGTTGCTTAATTTCGATTAAGCGGTGAAATGATGTTGCTGTTTGTATACCAAACCAAATGATTAGATTCTCTTCAGCTGTATTTGGGCATATTTAAATGGAAAATCTACTTTTCCGAAGGATTTCTTTTCTCTTTCTAAATCTTTCCAATTTTCCAAATTCAAAATTCATAAAATGTTTTGTTCGAAAACCCTAGAAGAAAACTTATATGTCCAAACTCAAACTTCAATAGGAAGAATTTGGAAGATGAACCATTCCCAAGTAGGGTATTATCTGTGCAGTAAGAGTGCGAACAGAGAAAAGCTGGAAGACTTTACCTGGACCGTTTAGTTGGACACTAATGTACCTGTGTACTACCAGTTTTAGATCTTCCAATATAAGATGACTCAATATTGTTCTCTTTGGTGGTACCTTTATATATTTCTTATACATGAGATTTGCCCCCCTAAAAATAAAAAGCTAAATTGAGCATGCACTAGTAGTTTAAAGATCTGTACAATATTTGTATCCATGTCTATGTAAGTAGTGGAAGATAAGCAAAAGAAAAAGAAAACAAGTATAATCGAACCCAATGACAAATTATGTGATAGAAAAGAGAACGAAAAGTTGCTCCAGGGATTTGAACATTTTTTATTTTTTTAGAATAGTTAAGAATCATTTTTATTTAGATTAGTGTGTAGTTAACAATAAGCTGATTATAGCTTTTCTTTACTTTTTGGTGAGATGTAGCTTTTCACCCTTTTATTTCATTATATAGGATGTATACTAGATGGCTATGTACAAGGCAATATCATCGATTTAAGTACTATTTATGTGCAAGTTAGAATGTTATTTTGGATATTTGTGCCTCATGAAGTAAATCAAAACTAAAACATTCTGTAAAATATACTCCTATGAGATATCATACTAATTAGTTCGCGCCACTGTCTCATAGCTTTTAGTTATTACTGTCTCATAGCTTTTAGTTATGCTTTTGCAGCTTGGATATACCAAGAAGCAAGAAGAGCGGCATTTCCATGGTGTAATTACGTTGGAGGTACCAAACTGCCAATTGGTGTTTTTGAGATCTGAGTGCTTTTGATACCTAACATTCAATTTTGGACAAGTAATTTGCATTCGTCTCTTTTATAGCTTTATTAGAAAGCCTTTAGTGAGTTCATTTTGTTTATTCAAATTGTTTCTCTGTTAAGCTTTCTGGGTAAGCCTTGACAATTAGGTGGTCGCCTTAATTGGGGGTTTTTAAATACCGAAAGTGTTTTCCAGCTGTTTTGACACTTGTGCACCGCTTCTCGTTTTCATTTGGCACATAGATATGTTTTCTGGCTTCACTTTGTTTCATCTAGATTGTTTCTTTCCATGTTAAAGTTTATGCAACAAACTACAAAAACCTATTACACGGCTCTTGCTATAACTGTTTGGGCATGTTATGCTTCATGGTTGTGTACATTATTGAAGGATTTTTTCCTTTTTATGCTCTCTTATGGCCCAGAAAGGTTGTCTTTAGTTGTGAGAAGAAAAAAAGATTACTTTACGAAAGTTTTTGTGCACTACATGTACAGTAGTGTTAGATCTAGGAGCCACAGCATGTGCATATCAAATATTGCTAGAGTCACCTGGCATATCAAAGTCAAGAAAATGAGATGAGCCCCCTCTAGAGATATATGAGTAACATTTAGGGTCTGCACCTGTTTAAGCATCAAGTCTTATGCGAACATTGCTTCTTTGAATAGTAGATTGAGACACCCCTATAGAATTTCCCGAGCAGTAATAAAATTTCACATTAACTTACAGCTGCAAAAATGGGTTTGATCATAGAGTCCAGGTATCTTCTACGAAGTCAGGTATAAGAAAATTCAAGGGCCAAACATTGAAGTTCACAACTCTCAAGCTTATGAATTAAAATCGTCGGACCTATTAGCCTAGTGGTGCTGCACTTGTCATAACTTTATATACATCTCTCTGCTTTTCTTTCTGGAAATTGCATCTATTATTTACTGTCATCTACATTTCAAGATTGAATATTATAGTTGTATTTTTGTCTTTTTAATCATGTGCAAGAGAATCCATAAATATTGATTTGAAACTCATGTCTGCTGGTGTTAGAGCTATCAAGTGAATCCTACTCAAAGGAAGAATCTGAAGAGAAAATAGATAGTCGTTTCCTTTCCGTGTATAGATTGCAGGGAATGAGTTCAAATTTTTTATTGTTGACTTGGTTTGTCGTGGTCATTCGCTTGCTGATATATGGATTATTTACCTCATCCTATTAATGACTTGGTGCTGTTTATCCCTGGGTTTGGTATCTACAATATTCCTTAGTTTGTATGGAGTCTCAACTTAGTTAATTTACTATCAGCAAGACAAAAATCTGTCAATCTAGTATGACCCATCCAAAGTCCCCTAGGTGATTTAAATATCTCGGCGCTCCAGGTAGAATTAGCAAGTCTTTACGGAACTATAGCTAAAAGTGTCATTGATTTGCTTTTCTTTTTTCCCTTATAATTTAGTTAGAGAGATGGGTTGGGTGGTAAAGGAAAAAATAATAAAAGGTCAAATGCAAGAGAGTCAATGAACTGTGTGGCCACCTAACAGCTTAAGTTGTTCGAGAGTGAACACTTTTATATACTACTTAATTTTTTATATACGTCATGCTCCTCACGTGGGGGTCTTGGTGCAAGCATGTAAAGATATTTTGTTGACAGTGGGATTTTTGAATCTAGGATGCTATTTTGGTACTATGTTGAAGTATACGACCACCTGTTGTAAAAGTTTAAATTATTAGCAAAGAAACAATTCTATTTTGTTATTTTAGATCTTCGACAAGGGCTAAAAGACAATTCATGTGCCAGTTTTAGCAGTCAATAAAGTATATCCATACAGGTCATATGGTCCTTATTGACATGACATGGGGGTGTAATAGTCATTGCTGATGCGGTGTGTTCTTTGATGGGTCACCTATGAATCTATGATCTCACTTGGCAAATGTAGTTTCATGTATATCTATGCGGTTTATGTTCTTTGATTCCTAGGGTACCAGTAGTTGAATGAGCTTTCTATCTAATTACCTGCCAGTGTTGCAACAATTTTCAAAACTGCTTTAAGCATAGTTAAGGGAGAAATGCCCAATAAACATCTCATTATTATTTTGATTTTTCGATTCCTTAGGATAGTGGAAATACTTGAAGCAAAATTCAATTCTGGTCACAGAAGTAATTCTTGGTACATATTCACCGAGAATTCTGAACATGATGCACTGGTCACCACATTTCGTGACCTTTCACTTTGGGACATGGGGAGCAGAGAAGAGACGATTTAACTGTGCATGAAAAGGTTAAATTGAAAGACCATAAATGACCCAAATCAGTATTTCTTCATGCTAGATATTGCATTCTATCTATTGGTATTCCTTAAAAACTTACAGTGGATGGCTGCATTTTTACATGGGTTTTGGGTCTATTAGAGAAGCTATACCTGTATTTGGCTTCGGTTCTGATTGTTGTTTTCAAATTTCATGAAGAAATATAAATTGTTGTACCGAGTTTGTGGAGCTTATCAAGTAACATCAATCAATAACTTTACCTCAATACAAAATTAGTCTGGGATGGTTATATGAATCTTCTGTATTCATTTCGCTCTATTTGACCTCATTTTATTCCAATACTAAATAACCTGTCTTTTAAGGAAAATTAGAGGTTCTCTAAAGCTAGAAGTTTTCTAAATCTCACACTTATCCTCATTAACAACAATTAAGCCTTCATTCCAAGTAGATGGTATCACTTGTATGATCTTTTTGCTTCCATTGTATCTGTTCTTAGCTAAGACCATTTTGAAAGATTGTAGGCCGTCTGAAACAATTTCCCCATTCCCTTAGCACCTTCAATTATCATAATGCTGCACCTACGGACCTACTCATATGGAGATTTATGTGGGAAATGTCCAAAAACTTCATCTTCTGTGTGTGCTGCTTGCATTCAGTTGAATATGATAATTTGTAATCTTGTCCAATCTTGTACGAGGGACTGGCTGCATATCCATCTTAATATTAACATTTCTATTACATTCATCTTGTGGATATGTTGCGCCTTTAGTTTATCGTGTAACATGCTATCCAAAACTTTCAGGAATGTAATCTTGAAGAGGTTTCTGAAGAAGATGAAGGATCATCGAAAAGTTTAAAAGACAAAAAGGCAAATGGACCTGATGGAGGAAAAGGACCTAGTCTATTGTTCAAATTAACAAGCAGGGTTCAATACAAGACTGTTCTTAAAGGTGGTGCATTCCTACACTCTTTGTAAGGGGATTATATGGTTTCTTCTTTCATTTTTTACAACTAAATTATGCTATATTGCAGCCCAAAGTGCTGTTATTTTGAAGGCAGAAAGTTTGGCTGAGAAGAATGAATGGATAAACAAATTGAAAAATGTCATAAGTTCTAAAGGAGGTCAGGTTATTGCTGATTCTGGTCCACCTGTGAGGCAAAGTTTATCTGAGGGGTCACTTGTAAGTAGCAAAATACGGTTATACTCACATAAATTCTTTTGCTGGTTCGGCCTATAATTGTTCGTTCAATTTACTTCAGCAGAAAAAAACTTCTTCACTTCATTACCACCATTGTTTTCAAATGTTTTTACTGCACAGCTGATTTTTAGTGCCAAAAGCATTCTTCTTGTTTTACCTATAAGGAATCTCTTCAAAATTTGACTTCTTGGTTTGAGATCATTTAATTTGTACGCCAGCATTTTATAGAATATTTCTCTTTCCACAATCTCTGTTTTCAAATATGTTACATGTCAAATGCTTGGATCATTTTCTATTTAGGACACGATGACTAGGAAGCCTGCGGATCCAGAAGAAGAACTCCGTTGGATGGCTCAAGAAGTACGTGGTTATGTTGAAGCTGTTCTCAACAGCCTTGCTGCTAATGTACCGAAGGTCAGTTTAATGCCACTGTTATGCCCTTCATTTTTGTTCCCCATACCCTGTTTAACTTTAGCTGGTTTTTCAGGCAGTTGTTCTTTGCCAAGTAGAAAAGGCCAGAGAGGATATGCTTAATAAGTTGTACAGTTCTGTCAGGTTAGCAGCAGCTGTATTTCCTTTTGAGGAATAATGGATATATATACTGAGGATGTTTTATATAAGAAACCAATCTCACAAATTTTACTTCTACTTGAAACTAATCAATCCAGAATATCTCTGGCATATGAAAAGTGTCATGCATACAACCTTGTGGTCTTCACAAAATTTTCTTTATTGTTTATCATCTTTGCTTCTTTCTAATTGTCTTCTGACTATCATCTACGTATCAAAATTTGACTGTAGTGCGCAAAGTAGAACAAGGATCGAAGAGCTACTCCTCGAAGACCAGAATGTGAAGCGTAGGAGGGAGCACTATCAGAAACAATCCTCTCTTCTTGCTAAGGTCACTCAGCAGCTTAGTGTTCATGATAGTCGAGCAGCTGCTGTGTCTAGCTACTCAGATAGTGATGGAGCTGGTATTTGGCAAATCCTTTGATAGCTTTTTAGTTGAAGCCTTAATCTTCAATTCTTTTACAGTTTTCCATCATTTTAATGTTGCCATCTTAAAGTATCAAAACGAACTCCTGTGGTAAAATATACGGCCTCCATAAAAATAAAAATAAAAATGAATTCCTGACATAGCACATGTATTCTCATATGAGTTGAATGACTGCTCTCAAATACGGCAACATAGTATTGCTGATGCAAAATATAAAGAAACATGAAATTCCAATGATGTGCCATCTGGTGAACTATGTTGGATATCAATGCCTAGACCATGATTTAGAGTGCATTTACCTACTAGGACATTTGCTGAAGTTATACGGAATTAAAGTGGTTGACACTTGCCCGTAGAAACTTAAGAAAGTATATTATTAAGATTATGCCCTAGAAGACGGATAAAATTTTAGTTCCACGGGACCACAATTCAATAAAAGATAGGTCTAGTGAACCTGGGACACAAACCTTAGTCAATGCCGCAAGCTGATGTAGCTGACTTCTAATTTTGCGGGCTTTTAAATAACAAATGCAGAAGAAATGCAGTGAAGTATTTAGATTTTAGACTTTTTATAATGTGAAAGTTAACATGGTTGAAGCATCATTAATTTGCAAACTTGTCAATGAATAAGCAGCATAAGAGAAATAGCTGAAACTTAGAGAGCCTTGAACTTATTGTTTATGATCCTTTTATTAACAATCAATACACATGAAGTGCATTCTACAAACTTAGTTTATCACCAACATTCTATTATATTGACATCTGCAGAAAGCACCCCAAGATCTGGAGGACAGTCATCAGGTGATGATTGGAGATCCGCATTTGATGCTGCGAATGGCGCCCAAAATGGTGATGCAGGGTCTAGAAGTCGACGAACACCTAGCCGGCTGCCACCTGCACCTCCTGGTTCTGGATTTAGATCCTAGGCATTTGATTCATATTCTTGGCAGCTGCGGAGGTTTTGGTTCTGCTCTCTTCTTGGACTCTTGAGGTGCTCGGATTTTGTCACGAGATCTTTGTATACATAGCTTTTACATTTTTAGGTAAAGTTTAGCTATTGGTCCAGCGGCCTCCCTTCTCACCAAAGAAAAAGTTTTCCAGATGCTGCTTGATCCTAACTACACATAGCTTTCAAATTTAGGAATTTCAGGACAATTTTCATGTATAATCTTGTTGGGTGGGTGGGTATCTCTACTGTTGGTTGAGCTTCAGCTGGGCTTAAGTTTTGACAAGGTTGCTTGCGAAAGTTGGTGAAACAATTCTGCCGTAGATAATACCTTGATTTATAACCTTATTTGATGCTATCAGATTGCAGTTGCATCCTTAGATTTGACCTTTAGCTTGAAACTTTCCACACCTTTCTCCAGCATTGTTGATCAAACTTCAGGATATAAGTTTTGAAGTGAGATTTTTTGTCACAGTTCTATAATTGAATCATTATATTCTTCTCCTTCCATAGCTTTTTTAATGATTTGCCCATGTTTTGAGCGGTTGCAACTTGTTCCTGCTGTGCTGGATCATCTCGTCTCTTGGTCTCAAGTTGGGGTGCAGACAAAGATATTCCCAGAAACTTTTATTTATATACGACTAAAGGAAGTGTTTAATACATGAAGACATGGCCACTTTGTGGTGCTTTTATAATTGGTAGTTGTATTTAAGCACAAGTAACCAGGAAAGAAAAACTCAAAAAAATGTTAAATACTTAGGCAAATTAACCTCAAAATGCGCTGTCATCTCTTTAATACTGATCTTTTCATAAATGAATACGGTAATAATTCATCTCTTAAACGCCTAAACAAGATAAACAATAAGTAGAACTTATGGTACGTGTATGACTAAGGTCCTGAAGAACTATTCTACAAAGGATGAACATTGATCATTTTTCTGTACATGGCTAAGATTCTTACAGCATTCTGATTGGATATTTACAGTTTCTCCAAATTTAGTCTTCGAATATTGGTGAATATGCTGCAGAACAGCTTGAATTGATCTTTTCTGTCCTTAGAAGATGATTATGCTACTCTGACTGGTGAATTATAATTTTTGAGAACCTTTCAACAGGGACCAGCTGGCGATTATAAACGTTGAATGTTAAACACGTAATCAACTCCATACATTCTCCTTGAAGGGACCATCATCCTGTAATAACTTCATAACAAGTTTAACCTGTAGGAAAATGCAAGCAGACAGATTAGTGAGAACTCCCCAAAGTTGCAGCATCCATATTGAAGTGGTTCCATCTTCAAAAATTTGGAGATAATCTTGAAAACAACCACAACAACACAACGAGCCAGTGAAATCCCATTAGTGGGGTCTGGGAAGGTTAGTGTGTATGCAGACCGGAGATAATCTTGAAAAGCAACTTAAAATCTTTATTTCATCAGCACATAAAGATAGTGTTTAACTGATTATGTAGAGAAATTTGTATAACAATCTAAACAAGGCTACGGCTGGAGGAATTTTTGGAGGGGAAGGAACACAACAAAAACAAACTTGTTCAGACTGACGGGGAGAGTCCATTAAAGAGTACCCACAAGGATCTGTTGTGAGACTCTTTCATCTGATATATATTCCCAGGATTATATGACCAAGGGAAGAGAAACTAATTATAGGAGTTCCCCAGAGAAACGCATATTGACCACTAAATTTTTACCCGTCAACCACGATAAAGTAGTGTTTTGTAATTGATTTACGGACTCATATCTTGATGAAGAGCTTCACTGCCTTGGGACTGCAGCAGAGCTCTTTATGTAGTCCTTCAAATCCAAACTTGGCAGATTTATCTGGACGATACCTTCTCTGTGAAAGATGACCCAAGATGGTCAGTTCGCATAATATGAGGCAACAAACTGGTCGGAATTATGTAGCACCTATTGGCTTAAAAGGACAGGAAATTATATTGACACTAAGAATGTGCCTTCCAGGCTTCCTGGATCTTCGGTTGGGGAAAGAAGTCTTATACAGCTATGCAATTCTATTTTTCTAAGTTCAAGACAACCTTGTGACCTTGTCATTTAGGTGCTTCTGCTCATAAAATATGTCCTCATCTATTATGTGAAGATAAGTTTTTATTTTCTAAGTTTCCTTTGAGAAGAAAAATTCTCTCTAGGAAAAGGTAGCTATCATCTGAAAGGCTTTTCATTGGGAAGAATAATCACCTGAGCAGATTCTCGTACCAAGAAATCATCAAAGACTCGCCTAAAATCCTCATCTAGAACATAGTGACAGCTGTAAGTAGTCACTGGCATATATCCCCTCTGAATTTTGTGTTCACCCTGAGCACCAGCCTCTACTGTGCCAAGATTAAGTTCAATTGCCGCTTCTATGGCCTGAGAAGCAGATCAAGAGAAATTAGATATCAATTTTCAAGCAGAAAACATTTAAGACTTAGAGGAGCCTGATTTACTTCTGAACCACTACAAGCTAATTCTTGAAACATACGAGTTTCTGCAATCAATACTGCAATCAAACTGAAATTCTACACTATGAAAAACACAACTAGCTATCTCTGTGGATAATGTTGTCATAAGTTAAGAAAACCTGCACGCAGCAAGACACATTCTTTTCTTTCTTCTAATTGATGGTTCAAAATACCTGGTAATAACATGCTTCAAAATGCAAATTCGCATAGTAGGCTCCTGGAAGACATCCCCATAGTCGTCCATACAAGGTATCTCCTCCAATAAGATTAAGGGCTGCAGCTACAAGCTCATCACCTTCTTCAGCAACAATAAGCAGTACATTGTCACCCATCCTTGCACCCATTTGATGAAAAAAATCTCTCGTTAAATAAGCAGTACCCCACCTAAAGAGACAGCGAATGCACATTAGATAATGCACGTACTAAAATACAGCTGTAAAGTACACCAAGTAGAATAATTTAGCTGACTAAAGTTTAGTTAAGATAGTACTTATTGTCCAAAGAAAGAACTCCTACTTGTTGTCGGTTGTATTTCTGTAGAACTTATAAAACGTGTCCCAATGGCTAGCCTGTCAGTACAATAGACAAACATGAAATGAGAATTTCAATCTTATTCACAGATATAATTGTAGCTGCACGTGACAGGGGGTTCATGTGTTTTTTTTTTTTTTTTTTGCGACGCGACAGGGGGTTCATATGCCTTAAAGCAAGAAATCAGCCGTTCACATAAAAACCATAATTAGGTTTGGGGGGGGGGGGGGTGAGTTGGGGTGGAGGGAGTCCAGCTGTAAAGGGCCTCACTTGTTCACAATGTGATTTAAAAGTGCCGAGCAGATTACACCAGGCCATCACAGGAAGATAGGGATAAATGATATGCACACAATATTTAATCCTTTAGGCAAAGGATAATAGTAGATGACATGATCATAATCAGGTAATTTATCCCAACGAAAAGAATAAGTAAAAACATTAACATATGAACAGATCAGGTTAGTAAAGGTACTGCTCCTTTTTTTTCTTTTGAGTATTTGCACAACTAGTCTATTTATGTTTAGAAAATAAAATTTAAACACCAGATACTGAAAAGAGAAGCTACAAAAAACAAATAGCTGTTCCAACAAAGTCACCTAAGCTCAAATAACTAATAAAATGGGAAGTCAAAAGCTTCAAAAGCAGACCTTGATTTCATATCCTCTTAAGCGTTTCATGGTCACGTTTTGAGCCGATATCTGAAATAAGAAAGGATCTTATCAGTATTTTGCAAATTTGAAGACATTGAGAAGCGAGAGGAGGTAGAAGCACTATTTAACTAATTATGCAACTAAAAGGAAATATTATACTCCTCTAAGAAAAATCTTGATGTACTAGATAGAAATAAGCAAGAACACAGGATGAAGAAAAGATAGCACTGCAGCAATATGCAACATGCCAATAGCCATGGCAATAAAGCGACGGTGCAGATGCCGCACAACTAAATAAACAATAGTAAAGCCTTGTTTATACAACAGTAATAGATTTGTTCTTGAATTTAAGAGAGTCAATATAAACATGCTCCCAGTAGGATTGAATTAATTTAGATTTAAGACCAAAGTGCTCCAGTCATTTGGTTTTCTGAAGCAGGGAACTTTATATGTTTGTGTACCACAGACGGGTTCTCTGCAATATATACTAACGAACTTCTCTATGATACGAGTTTCAGCATGGGCATGTGTGACTAAAAGGCATGTCTAATTGTTATTATACACCACGTTCACTTTTAATTTAGATCTTTTAGATTCAAATTCTTTTCTTTTTACAGCCTCTTTTAGAGAATCTTCTAGAGCTATTGACTGGACAAGCAATTTTCAAGGAAAAGGAACAACTACTTCTACAAACCTTCTTGCGTTCTTGACGAATGTTCTTCCTCTTACTCTGCTTCAAGTCCATCAAAAACTCATCAAAGCTGAACATTGCAAGAACAAACTTATAACAATCAAGAAGAGAAAAAACTCATTAACATGCTGTAGTGGTAAAATACAAACACATAAAACTGCAGACAAAATTCAAAGGTCTATCTGATGTTCTTCAGATGAAGCAGTTTCAATTACTTTGATGGCTTTTTCTTTTTTGAAGATTAGTGGTGGTGTTCCAGCCAGCTATTACATACCTCGACTAATCCACTGGGTACCTTCTACCTCCCAACCAGCACAAAAACAAGGTATCCCTACCTATCAAGGTTTAGATAGATAAAAATAATTCACCTAGTGTCACCTGTGGGAGATTCAAAACTTGGTTCCCAAGGATGTTACTCCAACCCTGAGATAGCGGCCACCCCCTTCCATTATGCTTTAGATAGAGGTACTACCAGCTCTAAAAGTAAACCCATTTAACCCAATTACCAATAAGGCTTTGCTTATCTCCAATTCTCCATAAGCATCAAGCTACTTCATTCCACACATCAACCACGAGATGAGGCATTCGGAATCTATAGTTCGATAGGATGTAATATGACCAAATGAAATAACACCTCCTACTAAGAAGAAGAAAAAGAATAAACTACAAGCTACAGCTATGTGAAATTCATACCTCTAAATCTCTGAGCAACTTATCTCAAGTAAGAAGTAGATCTACATACTCACCTTTTATAATTACGATTTTTCCAATGATACTGCATTCCAATCCTTTGCAGGAAACCTTTCTCCTCCAGCTTGTGCCACTCATTTGCGGTGGGAAAAGTAATATGTAGAGATGAAACGTTGAACTGTCAAGGTAAATGTCATCACAATACAGGAAAATGGATTACTTTTATGCATAAAAATATAGTGCATCCCAAACTATGATTCTTATAACTCACAAATCTTTATCAAGTCAGACTAGTAGAAATCACATCTTCCATTGAATAAGGATAATAGAAAAGTTGGCTTTAATATGCAGGATCTTCCATAATGAGCAACAATTAATAAAAATAAAAAGAACCAGATAGAGTTTACAACTGGACAATTTTAAAAAAGTATTTACGAAATTCAAAGTATTATGAATTATGTTGAACATAAATAAAAGCATACCTTGACGGCCAAAGCTTTCATTGCAGAGACCAGAATGTCAAAGACTTGATCTCTATTTGACGTGTTACGGACCAAGATCCTTGGGCCAGTAACAGGAGTGAAAGGTACAGAGCACTGCAGCTTCGGATAATAGCTCAAACCATAATTGTAGTAGGTATTTGCCCAAGAATGATCGAACACATATTCACCATAAGAATGGCTGCAGATTTGGATCAGAAGGAGTTAGCCAAGCATGTCATCAGAAACACGTCGAGATATTATCCAATAAAGGAAACAAACTAAAAGCATGGTCCACAAATAGCATGGCAGATGTTGAACCTTTTGAGATAGAGGGGAACAACACCTAAGATATTATTATTTTCATCCTTAGCAATGATGTGTTGTGGCATCCAGCCAGTTCCCTGAGAAAGAATATAAGTTTTTCTTCCATCAAAAAAGGTAATAACAATGACAGAGGCAGCAGTAAACAGATGATCATGAAGATAGAAAAGACACTTAACTAGTTACTTTCAAGAATTGGTGAAATGGGAGTTAGTAGCTGTCCCAACAATAGTATTGGCAGATATTGAAAGAATGGTATGCAACATTCATAATTACCCCCAAAACATTTGCGGATACCAACAGAGAATAAACAAGCAAAACCAGGAACATTCATTGTAATAGATAATAGGATGCAAACAAACAAAACCAGCTGTTAAATTAATAAAAACTAGCACGCAAAGACAGCGAGAGAAGAGAAATAATGGCAGGCGTACTTCTTTTAACCATGCAACAAAATAAACAATCAAGCAAAGGATTCTAAGCAGAAGTCATCAAAGTGATAGTTTATAACCTCCACCGCAGAGCCAGAGTCCTCTAAGCTCGAAAGGAAACCGTGTGACAGAAAGGGATTAAACTGCTGAGTTCCTGTGGAATCCAGACTGCAGGAATCCCATTCGTCTGGTGAAACTGCTAAGATTGAGGAAACCACAGAAATGGATATCTTTTCGGACGTTGACTTGTCCCCCTGGAAGAAAATAGAAACCCAATTACATTTGAATTAACATCACAAGAAACTGTCACTATAACTTTCCGGTGCGAAACCCCTTCATCCAGAACATAAAGAGGGTAAGGGCAGCGCGGTGCACTAAGCACCCACTATGCGCGGCCGGACCACAAGGGTCTATTGTACGCAGCCTTACCCTGCATTTCTGCAAAAGGTTGTTTCCACGGCTCGAATCCGCGACCTCCTGGTCAAATGGCAGCAACTTTACTAGTTAAGCCAATGCTCCCCTTCAGAACATAAAGAGGATAAAAACATATTTCTTGGTATATATATAAATTGTTGAATCCCCTATACTTAAGTGCATTCAAATTTGTATTTTTTTAAATCCCCGCCGCTGATTAACTACCATAACTTTCAAAAGGAACACGACTTAAATACTATAGTATATCTGTACGTTGTATACTTGATATGTTTGATAATATTAATACTAACAGGTTGTATATACAAAAGAAAAGAAAAAAAAAACCAAAGAAATACTACCTGTGAATCTGCAGCACCTGATAAAGTGAATTGCCCAAGTGAAAGAACATTGTCAGCAGCAGGCTGCACAGTTTTTTTAGAACCCCAAAACAATGCTTTGACTTTAAAAAAGCAAACAGAATTGTTGTGGGTAAACGAGGATTTCCCCTACAAATACAAAGATTGAAGCTGATTTGAATGAATAAAGCAATTTTAAAAATGGAAACCAAGTACTCAATTTCTAAAACCGAAGTGGAAATAACTAGCAGTTGGCAGAGAGAGAAGATTACAAGGTGAAAAGGAAGAATATTTCCTAAAAATGGTGAGGAAGGAGCTGTTGCTGCAATGGCCATAGCTTCCCACGAAGTAGGTGGTGCCCGTTCACGGACTGACTGAGCACTGTTATTATTTTTGCCAAAAAAATATATATAAGAAATAAATTTATTGCGTGAAATTGTAGCCACTAAAGTAGCCAACGTCAATTACAAAGGAAGATGATTGAGGACAAGTGAATATTGCCCGTGTATCATTAAATAGAGTTTTATTGTGTATTTTTACTTTACTTTATGATCTTCTAAATCTTTTTAATTTTTATTTATTTTTAGAAGTGAATAAGCAAGATAAAAGTAGTCTTTTATTTTATTGAACTTATCTATACTATATTAAAAGCACGAAGGCCCTTAGCGGAATGTCGTTCGTCTTTTTTGCTCTCTTAATTGCCCTCTTAAAATATAGTTCACACTATACAAAATAGTCATTTAATTATTTTCCTAAAATTGAGTTATTTAAAATCAACTAAAATTATGGCTATTAAATCTTTCTTTATTTGAATAATGTAGGAACTCCTAATATTTAGGAAATTAAAATTATTGAGTAAAATTATACTTACAAAAATACTTTCCTTAGCAATAATTTTGCAAAGTAAACTATGTTAAAAGTTGAACTTTTACGTTAATTATTTAAAACACGTAATATTAACCATATTAAAAGTTATATTAGATGTTAAACTCTTTGCATTATATGAGACTTATTAGATCAGCTAATATTGCTTTTTTGTGATTTTTTTAACGTGACTATTTTTTAGGAGTTTGAAATTTAAGAATATTTTGATCATTAACGCTTTCTTTATTTGAACTAAGTAAAAACTACTAATATGTAGCAACTCAAAATATATGTAAATCCCTAGCCCAACATTTTGAACTTCATAATATTTCTAAAATGTACTACTTACCAAGTTGCCACATTCATATTAACCGCTCAATTTTCTCTTCCTCTTCTAATTTCATAATGCTTATGAATGTTCTTTATAATGTTTGGTGATGAAAAGTTAATGATGTAAAGGTTAAACCTCAAGGTCTTTGAAATTGCATCCTTCCCAAACTCATGAAAGAAAATAACGAATAAGAAAATTTGTCCAAAAAGAATTAACTAACATAACTCTAAAGTTACATGATAATTTTACTATCAATAATAATCTTGAACTTATAGTAAAAAATATTTCAAAGTTTAAACGAGAAATAACGAGACGTGGTCGATAAGAGTCAATAGCACTAATAATTTCGAAAATATAACTGTCCAAAGTAAAATATTAGATCGATATTTTACCCTTTGAAAAGAGAGATTTTTTTTCAAAATCGTATATTTATGCATATAGGATACACGCACAAAGCGCGTACCGTAAGACTAGTAAATGAAAACAAGATTCTATTCTTGAAGAATTTTCGTTCTTCGCATTTTGTGTTACAAACAATTTTGTTACAACCTTTTTACAAAATTAAATAAGTGTTGTCCAGTCTTGGTTTGTTGCTGATTAAACAAATAAAAAATAAAAACTCAAAACAAAGAACTAGTATGTTTTTTCTTTAAACACAAGCAAGGTTCATATCGAGATACCAAAAACTCTGTCGATAAAAGCTTTTACCTTTTAATCCCCATTTTACTATTTATCTGTTGAAAAAGAATTAATTTTATTTCCAGAAAGAATATCCGCAAAATATGACAGTTTTCCAATATTATACTTATAATTTGTCAAAAAGAGCTCTTGTGGTAAACTATACTGCTTCCATAAAAATAAGAACAACAAAAATGAATTCCTCTAATGTGCAATTCACCGCGACCTATCACATTATATTCAAATGAGTTGAATGACTGCTTTCAGACATAGTATAGATGACGCAAAATAGCAAAAATGATACACTCTTGTGGCCTGGCCCTTCCCCGGACCCCGCACATAGCGGGAACTTAGTGCACCGGGCTGCCCTAAAATAGCAAAAATGAATGAAATCCCAAGATGTTGTGCCTTCTGGTGAATTATTTTGGATATCAATGCCTAGACCGTGGTTTATAGTACATTCACCTACTAGTAGGATATTTACTTAAGTTGTACAAAATTGAAGTGGTTGAGTTTGCCTTTAGAAACTTCAGTGAGCCATTAATCTTAGGAAGTGTATGATTAAGATTTCCAAGAATAGAAGATAGTTGATATTAGTTCCCCAATTCAGTAAAAGAAAAGTCGACTGAACCTAGGACACAGACCTAATATTTGGACTTCTAAATAACAAATGCAAGGTATTAAGACTCTTTGTACTTTGTAGTGTGAAATATAACATGATTGAAGCATCACTCTACACCAGGAAATAGCTGAAACAGTAGTTAGGGGAGCCTTGAACTTTTGTTTATGATCCTTGTATTAATCAACTCTTGTAAGCATATATTTGCACAAAAGAAATATGATGCACAATGGGGAACAGTTGCCCTGAGCTGTTTACTTCTACTTCCAATTCACTAGCCGTGCCAACTTAACAGCAAACTCGTCGTATTTTGAGGCATAACCTACTGGACACTCAAAAAGAGCATCCAAGACTGCCACACATAGTAACAATGCAATAAAAGATGTTTGCTAGATTCCTGAGATCTTTCACAAAAGACATCTGCTGCATAAGGAGAAGCACCTTCTCTGCAAAGCTTCCTGCACAAGACATGCACGGTGCGTAGCCAGCCATCCAAAACATGCAGCTCTAGAAGGAGCTCTTGATTTCCATAGCATTTCCTAGGCCACTAAACCTCCGTTTCCCCTGATTGTTTCAATAACAGATGATTAGTAGCATAGCTGGGAGAATTTCCCAATCATTAACAATTACCTGCCACCCTGAATTCGAATAGCAATCTGCAAATAAAAAATTCCTAGTTGTAGTCAAGCTAGTAGGAAATCTTTCCTTCAACCTGCCATCATCCAACCACATATCAGTCCAAAATTTAATTTTAACACCACTTCCAACTATTAGGATGATAGACTGCTGAAATTCATTCCATAATCCGCATATTTGGTTCCAAATTGCTAATGCGTTAGGTATTAACACAGGATAGGGGCATCAATTTCATATTTGACGTTAACCACCTCCTTCCATAACTCCCAACCATTACCCTTTAACATTCATAACCACTTCAAGAGCTTGTTATGCATCTTTAGATTTTTAACCCCCGTCCCCCTCCTTTTTCCTCCACCAGTACTGTTTGCCATTTCACCATATGAAAATTTTCTCCTATCACCACTTCCTTCCCAAAAAAGTTTGCTCCTTAAAGAATGTATCCTCGTTTCAACTTTATTGGGAATCGGAACAACCGACTCAGATAAGTCGGTATCCCATCCAAAACACTACTCACCGGTGGAAGTCTACCACCAAAAGATTGAAACTGTTTCTTCCAACCTGCCAGCTTCCTAACACATTTATCAATCACACCTTGCCACACACCTCTGATTATTATATTTGGCCCTAAAGGAAGCCCCAGATAAACCGACATATAAACATCAATTTCACAACCCATAATACTTGCCAAATCCATGATGCAGTCATTGGCATTGATAGAATTAATACAGACAAACCATTCAAGAATTGCTATAAGAATATAAGAAACAGAATTGAAAAGAAAACTGTAATTGCTAAACAAGCTATATAGTTTTTAAAATGAACTGAACACTAAAAAGTAACAGGCAAAGCCATTCACTACACAATCACTACAAAACAAGCTATATAGTTTTTAAAATGAACTGAACACTAAAAAGTAACAGGCAAAGCCATTCACTACACAATCACTACAAAACAAGCTATATAGTTTTTAAAATGAACTGAACACTAAAAAGTAACAGGCAAAGCCATTCACTACACAATCATATCGATACCTCATTTCTCACAGCATATTGATTTCAAGACAGGTAATGGAAGGAAGATTTCCTGGCAAGATAAATGGTTGGGTCATCTACCTCTCATAGAACTTTTCCCTGTAATATACACATTGGTACTCGACAATAATTCACTGTAGCACAATGCTGGGAAGATAATAGCTGGAATATAAAACTCAGAAGAGACATTAATGACTGGGAGCTAAAAAGGTATCTGAATTCTTCAGTATACTACCTACATCGGTAAGCCTAACCAGTAATGAAGACCGTTTGATATGGAGAGGACACAGCAAAGGGGTTTATACTGTCAAGACATGTTACAACATTTTAATGAAAGAAGTAAATCAGTTTTTTACTGGTCCCTGGAAGCAAATCTGGAAGTCGAAAGCTCCTATGAAAGTTAGTTGATTTGAATGGTTGGTAGCTAAGAAGGCCTGTTTAACTCAGGACAACTTACAAAGAAGGGGATTCCAATTAGTTAACGGGTGCTACATGTGTAAAGAGGAGACAGAAACTATCAACCATCTATTCTTACACTGCAGAGCTACCACACAATTGTGGCAATTATTTTTGAACATTGTGGGAATTAAATGGGTGATGCCAAACACTACTGCTGAGTTACTGCCATGCTGGAATAGAAAAGGAATGTCAAAGCAAAAGAAGAAGGATTGGAATACAATACCAGTAGCTATTTGGTGGTGTATATGGAAAGAAAGGAATAGGAGATGCTTTGAAGGACAGGAGAATTCATTCTTGAAGATCAAATCAGACTGCATCTTGTTGATATCTTTTTGGTGTAAACAGAATTGGATAGATGATAGTGAAACCCTACTAGAATTCATAGTCTTTTGTATAGACATAGAGGATTTTCTTTTCGTTTTTTGCTGTTTTCTGGGATGTAACCACAGCACTCTCTTAGTGCTGATATTTTTATATCTATAATACCTTACC
Source organism: Nicotiana attenuata (assembly GCF_001879085.1). NCBI lineage: Eukaryota > Viridiplantae > Streptophyta > Magnoliopsida > Solanales > Solanaceae > Nicotiana > Nicotiana attenuata. The sequence goes on from NC_031989.1 coordinate 27,005,217, forward strand.
ATTTCAAAAAAAAAATATGGTGTCACCTGTGAATATGTAATCAGGCCACAACAATTTTGTCCAGACTCGAACCCCCAGAAGTGATTTAAGCTAGTTGGAAATCTAAATAAATTAGCTTTTTCATCACCCATTTAAATTATTAATCTGGTGATGAATCACATGCATGAAGTTCCTTCCTCATTAACTTCCAAATTTTGTAGTGCCAGTTTAAAAGTTCACATTTGAGACCCACAAATAATGCAACTTAGGTTCTTAAATGCTCAAAGGATCAATGTTTGAGTTCCATGGTCACCACAAATCATCTAGGGCAAATGTTCTCAACAGTCACCAACTTTACATAGCAAAATGAAGCTCATCAAGCATATTGACTTTTTGCATATTTTGAAATCCCTTAGTTATTAGGAAAAGATCCAAGAATTTATGACGTGGAACTCTAGAGACGTAAAATATGAGATCCGATGCACAGCTGGCGTACAAGAACCAATATTTTTGCACATCATCAGCAATATGATTAACAGATTAGAGTAATTAAAGGAATTACACTGGAAGCAAGAAATACTAAGGAATTAAAGGAACAAAGGAAGCATAACCAGAAGGGGATGAGAAGCCAGAGATACAGAAATAAAAAGGGGGTGAGAAGACAGACTCGGAGAAGGGGAAAGGAACTTCACAATGCAACGTCTGCTTTATTTTACTAACCTACTGTTATTTAAACATTCTCCAACCCGGGTCCAACACATAACTTGCTAAATTTTCCAATACCTCCTCCAAGATGTTATTTCCATTCATAACACAATCACATCTTGCCACACCCCCTGATTACTATATTTGGCCCCTAAAGGAAGCCCCATATAAACCGAGGGATAAACATCAATTTCACAACCCATAATACTTGCCAAATCCATGATGCAGTCACTAGCATTCAAGAAATGCTATAAAATATATTAAAAAAAACAGAATTGAAAAGAAAACTTTTAAGCACGAAACAAGCTATAGAAAGGTTTTGAATGAACTGAACTGTAAAAGGTAACAGATAAAGCTAGTCATTGCAAAATCACTACAAAGTACTAACGGATACTAGATAGTTGGCTAACTACACACAAAGCACTAAATACTAGTCAATTGGCTAACTAAACAGTCACTAAACACAATAACTACTTACAGCTACTAGTCAAGTCAACTACACACTGAAGTTACGAAGCAGTTTACTTGGCTGGGTTCTTCATTAGCTCACTTGGAGCAAAAAACTGCGTGGGAGACACCTGATAAAAAGGCGGCAACCACAAGAGATTTAAATGCGAATAAAACTATGAAGAACTGATAGTAAATAGGAACAGATGCAGAAATTGGCATTTGCGCCACCCTCTTCTCCATCATATCGAGATTCTCTCTGACCTTCTCCACTTTCTTCCTTGTATCAGCATTAATTTCCTGTTCCAGCCCGCTCAACTTAAGTATCTCAGCATTAATTTCATCCCCAAAAGCTGATAGCTTTTCAGCTAGATCTTTCACCTCAACTTCTTTCACAAATTTTATTTTCCTAAAGGCCAGATAGCAGCAAACAAAAGTCCCGCTTACTTGGACCAAACACTCACCACAGTAAAGTAAAATATGGGACATTTTAAAGCTTTGTTTGAAGTCAGGGAAAACACCAAAAGATAATTCATCGCAAAGAAAAGAGCAACGGCTTTTAGAGAGAATTTCAAAGGATTTAAAAGTTCACATTGTACCAGACTTTCGTCTTTGTTTAGAGATGACAGTTTGGCCGTCAAATTTTTTGATTCAGCTGTTACTTCTTCCACAACCTTCAGAACTTCAGCCATAGTGTTGGAGAGAGGAAGAGAGGGAGGGAAGGGGGCCTGCGTGGTGCACAATCGAGAAATTGAACGAAGAAAACCGTCGTTATATAAGGGAGGTAAGACCTAGGGTCAAAGCGACATAAATGTAAAGTAGAAACAGGATTCTAAAAATAATTAAACTCTGAATAACAAGCTAGTCCTCCATAATACTTGATTCGGAGCTTAAAATATTTATTTGACTTATATATTATATTACTAATAATAATAATAATTTAATAGGAGTAGTTGAAAGTTTAGTTTCTCATATCAAAGTTTAATATTTGAGTAATTCTGACCGTCCATTTTTCTTTAAATTATTTTATCTTCATGTTTTTTTTGTTATCAGAAATTTTCGGGGAAAAAAATGAACCTTTAACTTTAGGAGAGTAATCTTACGATTAAGGAGAACGAAGGTCGCTTCTTTTACACGACTACATCGAAAAGATTAGCGCATTCATGACTTAAACATCTCAAGTTAGCTTTTCTTTTTTTGTTTCTCAAGGATTGATTTTACTAATTTTTGTACAGAATTAACTCGTCTTTTTAAAAAAAATTGCAGAAATATCAGAAGTACAAGGTTTCAGACATTGATCACAGAAAAATTCGTCAAACAAATAGTTTGAAATGATCTTATCTAGTAATTAATTAATATGTGATTAGCAATGAAAACAAGAAAAATGCTCGGAAAATAGGACCTACTTTATCGAACAAATATACAAAATTTACATAAGCCTAAACTCCCTTCTGACTCTGTCTTAGTTGCTCAAAACATTCCAATTGTTTCAAATCTCCTAAACTCACAAAAACATAAGACAACTCTTGGGGGGTTTGGGGGAGACCGGGGGGGGGGGGGGGGGGGGTATGGTATCGTAATCGCTGGAGTTAAAAACTGGTAGTATCCGTCATTCTGCTGCNACTACCAACTTCCAAATTGCACAAAGCAAAGTGTGGCCAGAACATACCAGAGATAGCATGATGTAAAGTGGGAAATAAGGTGTCAGTGAAAGTTCCATTGGTTGAATGGTTTGGTTCAGATAAAAGGGTCAGGAATGTAAAAATAACGGTTTGGGTGTAGAACACTTGGGTCATTCAAGGTCCTGCGGTTGAGAGTCGGCTAGAAAGTCAAACAATTCTTGGCTAGTTCAAGGCAGCCAGTCAAAGCAACGCACAGCAATGGAAGGGCCACCCCCAGCAAGAATGCCGCAAGCTAACCACCATATTTTTAAACTGACAAGATTTTTCTTTGATTGAAACAGGGGCAGAAAATCTCGTTTGTTTCGGAGAAACCCTCCGTAAGGAAAGCAAGTGCCAGACAGACTCGCCAATAAGCTCCAGTACCCCCTTGGATAACAGGATTTAGTAAGTTTTGAGGACCTCACAAATGACAAGGTCTGACGAGAGGTCTACTTTTGGGAAATGTAATGTCACGACCCCAAATCCGGTCGTGATGGCGCCCAACACTAATGCTAGGCAAGCCCGACCATTCACTCTCTCAACCCGAGCATGAAGCTCAAAACCAATTAATTAAATACTTAAATCAACATCAATACTCATAGTTGAAATACTCAATTGATAACAATACGAAACTCTAACATAAACTGTAACTCCCAAAGACCTGGGGTCATGAGTCTAGAGCCTCTAACTAATACAGAGTCAAGAATCCTCAAAATAAGTATGTTCTAAAGTACGGAAATTGCAACCTGAAGTTCATCAAGCATGGTTCTTAGAATATTTTGAAATCCCTCAGTTATTAGGAAAAGATCCAAGATATTTATGACATGGAACTCCCTATGGACATAAAATAAGACCCGATGCACAGCTGGCATTCAAGAACCATCATTTTGTAAATCATCAGCAGAAACTGAGTTATACCTGTGCAGCGGCAGATCTTCCCCATGAAGAAGACATATTAATGATCACTCCTTGCTTCTTCTCAAGCATTAGGGGAATAAAGTGACGCAGAACATTTGCAGTTCCTTTTATGTTAGTATCAATCACAGAATCAAACTCCTCAGCTGGCACTTCCCAAAGTTTGTTGTTCCTATTAATAGTTCCTGCACTGTTCACTGAACAAGGTTCATATTTTAGGTTTGTTTGAATGTGAGATAACAAAGACCAGTGCAAACTATAGGGGTGTCAATTTAAAACCATAAAAGTGTAACCTGCCAATTCAGCAAACTTCAACAGGTTCGGTAAGTGGCAAAACCATTCAAGGATTAAATTAGGTTAACCAAAATTAACCCATTGAGAAGAATGGGTCAACTTGGGCTAGTTACCAGCCCATATAAACATGGAGCTGGGCACACTGTCACCCAAAAGAACAAGACAAACAAATGGTTTTTAAGAATGACAAAATTTTAACGTATTGCACAATGAAGCATTCTTAAGCTAATCAACTTTACAGCTATAAACTAGAAAAATATAAACAAATGGGAAAAAAATGTTGAGTTGGGCGGTTTGGATTATGAGCCGCTAGTCAACCCATCTTGATCCAACTCATTTTGACCCGAACAGACTTTGGGCAAATAGGATCCACTGACCCATTCATTGATTCAATCAATTTTTCTACCTATATCAACCCAACGTACCTATATGACACTCTTAGTTAAGAGTAAATATCCATCTGAACTTCCCACCTTTATTTTATTGCTACAAACTTACAGCCAATCTTGACCCAAAAAAAGATTTACAGCCAAATCACTCAATCAACTACATCTCCATCAGAATCTTGAAAGTGACCCTCATTCATTTATAAATTCTCAATTTATTACAAAACACGAACTTAGCTCCCCAGCAACTCGACTTGAGAGCTTATAATAATAACACAAATTTTTAAAGCATGTGTCAACAGACACATCAACTAGTGGTGCATGCATATACAGCTAGAAGCTGCAGGATTTAACTTTAAGTGCAGAAGTGTTCAGTATCATACTAAATAATGCACCGAATGCTAATGATGGCAAGAGAATGATGACACAATATGGCATAATACAGACTGATGAACAGCACAAAGCCTTCGGGTACACTGGGCAGTCTTGAAACAGCTCGGGAAATACAAATAGAGAATATAAGCCCCTTGTAAAATGAGAATCACTTGTTTTGCCCTCTTCTCTAAGTAGAAAGAACCAATATGCTCCCTTTATGCCGAGAAATTTGATTATCTTCAGAACAATTTTGCTATTCTTAAAGTAAAGATGTCATCAGGTGTTGCATAATCAAGCACAAAACATCAGATTCTCCGGTACCTAAATTTGTATGTATGTGAGGATTAATTCAGATCCTCAAGGACAAATAAACTTTCATCTATCACTGTGAAGATGTGACAGCAAACAGAGAAATAACAGCTTAAATAGGATTAATAAAAGAAACTTTCTCCAATTTTTAGTCGGACCATCGCAGAATGCTTTCACCTTCAAGATATTCTTCGTTTAAATTAGAAAACTCCCAAAGATCCAGGAAAAACTCATCTGAATTCTTAAATAAATAAGTCATTCAGTACGATTGCACTTCAATATTTGTAATGGGAGCAAATATATTAAGATCAATACATCTTTTTATAAAAAAGAATAGAAACTGTAAAGCAGCAGCAAGTTGTATATAACCAAATACCAATAATATCAGGAACACCCTTTTTCTCCATAACAGCACGTGCAAACTCTTCAACACTGCTATTTAGACTCTGAAATGCCAAGGAAGAAACAGAAACTATGTCAATGGATGCATGTAGGCTGATCAGCGATTTTGTGAAACAAATAATTAAACTATCAAAATATACACACAAACACAGATATATTCATTCTTGCAGTCAACCAATATGTTTATTCAGCACAATGACATTCAACTATGACAAACACCTGAGCTTTAAGTACGAGCGATATGGAAAGCAAGTAATTAGAAATATAAACAGGCTACAAAGTATTGATTGAGGAGGTGCAGAAAAGCTTGTACTTAACTTCAAACATGTACTCCATCTCTCCTTAACCAACAAGGGCTTTTAATCTTAGTCATAGTATCTTACAAACCATTCTTTTCTTTTTTGATATGTTGGGACACTTTCATCCCTCATTTATTTGGCAAAACTAGAGGATAGAAACACTAGATAAAAATTAAAAAAGAAATTTACATAGAAAGAGAAAATATAAAGGGTCTCTAGAGCTGAGCACACTCATAAAGCCCTTCCTCAATAATGGACATAAATTTTTTTAAGGAATTTCCGTATCTTCATTATACATCGGGTCATTCGTCATTTATATTCTTGTTCTCTTAGAAACTTGTCCCTATCTGTCCCACATCATTTTTGTCCAATCCTGGTTATAGCCCAGAAGTCAACCAATTTGTGTCATCAATTGAGCTTTGAGACTCAGTTTCTATCGAACTATATTCTCCATGAACTTTTCGTCGAATTAAATGAGTAACAGCAACACACTATTCCCCCTGAGAGAAATAGGCTTTTGCATTTTTCATGTCTTCCATTCAACTCATTCTACCAGTGTTCCACTCAATTCATCCTCATTGTTTATAAACTAACCACACCTCAGAATGGCCAAAACCCACTTCGACTCATGTATATTTCCTCTCCTTAGTCTCCAGCCCTTATTTTCAGCATATTCACTTGTGCATACTTTGGAACTCGGATTTATCCAACTATATTCCCCATGATGTCTTGCTCGGCTAAAGAAGTTAAAATAATGCAGCATTGAAGCTATTTTAGTATCCAGTTCAGAGAAAAAAACTTCTTCTGTCTTCTCAATCTTCTTCTATTCTTGGCTCCTCATTGCTTAAGCTAAACTACATGATGGATAATATAAAGTATAAACCCAACTCTAGATGAATAGACAATTACCAACTTGAATAAGCTCTATTGAATTATTTAACCAATTTTCCTAAGTGAACTAAACTGAAACAAAAAGAAATACTTAAGGTATACAAATGCAACTCCGTTGGAAGATTCTGGATGCAAATACAGTTCATGCAAAAAGGGCGACGCAAAGAGAAAAATGTGAAATTAGGGATTACCACGTCGACGTTCATGAGGAGGTGTTTGTTCTCAGAAGGAGGATTGGTAGCGGAGGCGAGATCGGGTTGAAGAGCATTGAGCTTGTCCTGGGAACGAGCGCAGCCGACGACGCAGTGGCCTCTCTTCGCCATTTCTAGAGCTAGGGCTTTGCCTAATCCTCGGCTCACGCCTGTAATTAACACCGTCCGAATCGCTCCTTCGGCTAATCGCATACTGGAAATTCCTGCCGTCGTCGGCATTGGCGTTAGTGTCATGTCTCAAACTAAGGAAAGCGGCAGAACTGAATTTAGTACTTTCCTTTCCCGGCTTATATAAAGTAGCACAAATAATACTTGGATAGAAATGTTTTACAAATAAATTATCTCAAATTAAAAATTATATCGGGTCTATCACAGAGAAAATAATAATCCTCCAATAAAGCAATAAAATAGACAATTTCAGAATTAATACAATATATCTAACCGTTAATAAAAAATAATATTACAATAACTAATATTAACATAATTAATTGATGATAGGCTATAATTGCGTATGTTAGTCGATTATTGCACTCTAATTTACTGCACTTTAGTTGAGTTTGCGCTTTAATAGCTAGTGTTTGGCACTAACAGTGTATTTTATGCCTTGTAGGAGTGATTCCGAGCTATATAGATGTTATGGAATGAATTCAAGTGATTTGGAGCTTTGAAGTCTGAGTAAAAGCCCAAGGAATTAAGCCGGGATCGTATTCGGGGATCAACGGATGATAGAGCAACAAAACGAAGAATCGAGTAGGCATATTGCGCAGTGTCTAGTAAAATGCACATAACTTTTTGCTCAATTAGCTGTGCCTATTTAGTATGTATTACTCGGGAGAGAGTGCATATTTAGGTAGTTGTTGAACAACATCACTCCCGACGTATGTGAGGAATCAATAACCAAGGGTTTAAAGGTAGGATTAGGGGTAACGAAACCTTGGGTGCGATCTAAGTGAGCTGTAATTAAAGCCAGCTAGCGTAACTCGTGAGAGTATGTCTAGTAAATTATCGTAATTACTCGGGAGAGAATTACAACACGCAGAGCGCTCATGATCGGTAGAGAATACTTAGGCGAAATTATAGAAGACATAGCGGGAAGGATTCCGACAATTGGGGAAATCATAACTCTAGACCTCTATCTTTAGTGTTAGTTTATTATTTTAATTTGTTAGTTAGTTGGTTAAACACAAGAGTCTTAATATCTATAAGTTAGGAATTGTTCAAGCTTGTGTTCTTGGTGATAGTGAACAATTGTAGCTAAGCCTTAGTTCTCCGTGGGATTCGACTCCGGACTTTTAGACCGGATTATATTTGCAGCGACCGCTTATCCTTTTTAGGACTAGAGTTGGGCGTGATCATTAATCTCAATATAAGCAATTCCAACATAACTTATCTTCAAACTAAAGGACCCCTAATCGGATCCCTACTCTCTTCTTTTTTGTTTCAATGGATAAAATGCCAGCACTTTACTCTTTGCGGGTCATTTGATTACAAAGATTAAAGGAATGCAACTATTTTGGGTTTGATTAAATTTTTTATTTCAATATTTGCATATTACGATTGTAGCATAATATTTTATAGGGAATAATTATGTATTATTAATCTCGAGAAGAAATATCAAAATAACATATTTACCAATTACCCTTTTCAAATCTCTTCCGCCGAAATCTTTTAATAAAATTAAGGCTAATATTGAAAATTAAAATTCTATCCAAGTTTATATAGTATTAAACCAAATGTACATAATTTATATTTATACATCATATATTCATTCTATTCCAACAAATTAAATATTTATCAATAAATTTACTAAATAATTCTCGTTATTATTTAATCTCGTTTTATGATCCGCACATTATAATGGAAGTGTTACTTAACAAACCGAACCTAATTTATTTGTAGCTTGTTTGGGTAAAGTTTTGAAAGATCAAAAGCACTTATTTTTGAAAAAAAAAATTAGTTATTTTAAGGAATTATCATTATATTTGGCCGGGTTTTTAGTGAGGAAATAGTATTTTTAAGTAATAGTCGAAAACGGTTTTCAACTTTTAGACAAAAGCAAACGAAGTTTTATTTTATTTTTCGACCAATTATAGTGTTCAAACACATTTTGTTATTTCTTCTTTGCCATCACTGTAATGAGAGTGCCAGTAATATACTAATATATTTTAATTGGATTTCTTTTTGTAATTTTTGAGTTCTTTGTAGTTTAGTTTTACTTGGCTTCTTATTTAGTATGCATGTTCGACTAGTTAGGTTAGAGTAAATAAGAAATTACAAATCACTACATTCAGACTCGTTTTTTATTTAAATAAATTTATCTTATGAAATATAAGATTGATTTACAAATAAATATAATTGTTTAACAAGTTTTTGGGAGTTATCTTGCTAATTGATAAATAGGCGACAATTTAAATGTATATAATTTTTCATAATTTGACAACATAAAAATTACTCTTTAAAAGAAGTAGCCAAATACAAGTTACTAATAAAATAGGCCAAATACATAGGCAGAGCCTTAAACTTGATTCTAATTTCTATTTAGACACTTTAACTAGGGTATGTACCTATTGAGCACTCCAACCCTAATAAAATTGTGCCAATTGAACACAATAGGCTGACATGGCAGAAGGAATGCATTTCACATCTCTTGCGCGTGAATTGATCCAAAAATATATCTTTATTTTCCTAAAGATCACTTTTTAAAACCATATCACCATCACTAAGCCACCTCAACCATCGCCGGAAAAATCACACATCACCTCATCGGAGCCATTGAAGATAACTACTGCCAGTTATTTCTCATCTTATGAAAGATTTACTCTTTACATTAATTTCAAGTATTTACAGTAGTTTTAGAGGCCTTACAGTGAATTCGTAATTCTTCGTCGTGGTATTTACAGATATTATTCAGTATTACTATTATCATCTCACCACCAATAAAATTTCTCTATTAAATACTGAAGATTAAAAAATACCATCCATCAATGGCGCCCACTTTATTCTCCGTTCTTGGATATCCAAACACTCCGAATAGTGGCCCTTATACTCTCTATATTGTGACATCGGAATTATTGAATTAAATACAACGATTCCATTGCCGCAAATGACCTTAATTTTGTACCAAAATGGAGATCGAAGATAAGTACCGGGTGATGAATAGTGATTAGGTGAAGAAAAGAGTTCAGTGATGTGAAATAAATCTTAGAAGACAAAAAGAAAGTAGGTAAAGCTGTAGGTTTTGGGCAGAGGTTTAGAAGATGAGAGGGGAAAGATGAAATGAAGAAGAGGAGGAAAGAAGAAAAAGAAAAAGCAGAAGAGTGAAAGGAAAGTAATGAAGAAGATAGATGAACGGTGGGAAGGGTATCCAATGTGGAGAAAGAGCTTCTTCTTTTTAACTTCCACGTGGCTATCATTTATTTATCTGATTTTCCACATCCGAATCAATTGTTGTCACACGCCTAACTTATTTATACATATTGTCTGAGGTGCTCAACAGGCACAATTTTGTAAGGGTTTGAGTGCTCAATAGGTACAAGTCCTAGTTAGAGTGTCTAAATGAAAATTAAAATCAAGTTTAAGGGGGCTGCCTATGTATTTGGCCAATAAAATAACTTCTCATATGTGCAGCACCCCGAAAATTTTCAAATGTTAAAGGCCTCATTAGAAGGTCATTACGAGCTAAACATATCAATTGCATGCTAACAACGACAAAAGATACGAACAAAATTTATTTGATATGTTATGTTGGACATGGTTTGAAGGGTTATAATAATATTTAGAAATGGGGTAAAGTAGTTTGGGACAAGTTAAAATTGTTACAAGAAAGGAGGCGCCCAAGGTCGCACATGACCTAACTTCAAACGACCATATATCCATGTGTATAACGAGTGGGTTCAACCTATAAAATTAAAGATCTTTGAATCTAGTTTCCAGCGGTTCAAACCCTTTGTCATTTGAACTTTTGTACACAAAGTTATGACAAATTTACTAAGCATTGTCCGATGCGCGGCAGCGCACCTGAAGAAGTCAACTGCTCCAAGTGCGCGCCCAAATGCACGGTAGCGCACCTGGGAAGGTTATAAATAAATCCTAGGTTGGGAAGAGATGATTTGGGGTCAAGTTTGGGAGTTCTTTGGGGCGTTTGAAGAGGATTTCGATCAAGGCTCACTAAGATCATACAAGGTGAGTTTTTATCCAAGTTTTAAGTTAATTCAAGTTGATTAACACCACCAGTAACAAGATTCAACCATGAAATTTGTTAGATTCTTCCAAATCCTCCTAGAGCACAAAAATGGAGATTTTCAAGATTTATCTTCAAGAGGTAATCCTACTACTCAATATTCATCTATTATGTATAAATAAGCATATAGAATGTGATTTGGAGTAAAAATCATGGTTTGGTTGAGTTGGGAGATGAACCCTAGAAATGGGTATTGTGAATAAGATTGACTAGTGGATAGAGACGATGAATAATGTCGATTTGGTGAAAATGAGTTAAATGATATTTTTTTTTTATCTTGTGAGCAATTCAATTATTGAATAATGTAATATTGTGTATGCAATGAGAAATTTAAAGTTAAAACTCAAGAACCGACTTCTATGTTAGGAACATCGATTTTTACTATACTTGTAAAGTTAGTCCTAAGTGTTGAACACTTAGTTGACTTAGTTGGTGTTATCATAACATGTCGTTGGTGAATATGAGTTGTTATATGGATATTGACTTGTAGGCGACGTTTGAGAGTTCTAAACGAATTGGAGCCTTATAGTGCTATTTTGGAGCTTGGACTTAAACTAGGTTGATTAAAACTTACTCTACTTGAGAGATTTTCTCTAAATATATGTTTTGACTTGATACATGAGATTGTTCGTAAGTGTGTATTCGTACTCGTGGGGACAAGTAGGAAAGGATGTCACCATGTGTTTTTGAGTCGGGTTGCATATGAAGTGGTGTCATGTTGTTTTGAAAAATCTTATTTTAAAAACTTGTTAGCAAATGATACTTGAGGCAAATGTTATAAGTTTAATTAATAACTTATGTTGAAGATAAAGGGAAACGTTTGAGTTATGTTGTTACCTTTATTTTATAAAATGAGAAATGTAATACTTTTAAAATATTTATATTTCGAAATAGCAGTTGCTAAATCTATAAAGATTGAAATCTCATTTTGTTAATTGCTTAATATGAAATGAGGGTGGATATTATTAGATTTTATTCAAACGATTTGGATTGACTATAAACATCTTGATTTGATAAAATAGATACTTTAAAGCTATTCGGCTATGAATCTATTTTTGGAGTATCAAATATTTGGGAGTTATTTGTGTTCACCGAGACTGGCTTTGGATATATCGTGTTTGTCGTAATGAAACTACACGTATCGGTGTAGGCGTAGCTGGTCACTTTTATGGTATAGACTATGGCAAAGTATCCTCATTGAGAGGTGTTATTTTATGCTATTAATAGCATGACTGAGTCGATTCATACGACACTACAATGAGACGACCCGAGCAAGCAGGGTATACGATACTTTCCACTAGGTACATAACCTAGTTGACCTTCTTGTGTCGGTGATGTTATAGTACTCCCTCTGAATAGTAAAAGATGATTTTGTTATATATAGGCCTAAGGAGCCGAAAGTGATTTTTATGACTTAATAAAGTTGAAGTGTTTTTGCATGATTTTATTAGAATCATGGGTTGATATCATGATTTACATTTTACTAGCCTTTTTATTTAAAATGATAAAGAGTATTAACTTGTGTAATGTTTATCGCTTCATATAAAATGTTGGTTGCATATGTTTTGTAAAGCCTTGTCCAAGGAACTCGAGTTAGAGAGAGTGTATGATACTTATTGAATACCATGGTGGTGTACTCAGCCCTCAGGGACCCCTCTCCAGGGCTCCACTTTCTTTACATGTTTTCAGGATGAACTGTGGCACGTGATGAGCGGATGACGCTAGGATGACTCTCTTTACAAGGTATATAGTGAGGTACCACTTCTATTTTGTGGTAATTGTCGTGTTGATATTACTTTCTTTTGGTTGGGGTTTGTCCCAACTATTTATTCTATCATTGTGATGGAGATTCCATAGATAGTTATTATTATTTTGGGTTGTAACCGGAAGTTATTCATATTGCATGCATGCAAGAAATATGGTTATGTATTTTCAATTATTGAAAATGGTGGATTTAAAGATTATGTTTCATTTATGGTTTAAATTTTTTTAAATGATTGTGTTTTCAAAATGACTTCCGCGTGCATCTATTATGCATATAAATGGGTATTCTTGTACGGGTTGGTACACCCGGATTGGGTAGTATGACATATGATAGTCACGTGGTCTTGGATCGTTATATAATTTAGTCAAACACACCTTATTACTGATTTTAAATACCTTTGATAACAAATACTTGTCAAAATGAGTTAGATTTTAATAATTTTGTCTAACAAACTCCCAATTTGTTTTGGATTATTCAGTATTTTATTTCAAAATAATAATAATTATTAAAACATTTTTAATCCACATTTTTTAATTTTACGTTAGATAATATAATATATTTTGTGGGTAAATTTCACTAATGGTTATATAGCTATGACATTGTTTCACTAAAGTCATATAACTTTGCTTTCTCACACAAAAGTCATAAAACTTTCACTACTTTACTCAAAAAGTCATAGTTAACCGGCAAAAGATAATTCTCTAGTAATTTTTTCGTATTCTACCATTTTTTTTTTAAATTCGGTCTAATAAATTATGACTCAATTAAAATAGAAAATTTTACCTTCTATAGCAAAGGTATACACCCTATTCAGAGGCAGATCTAGGATTTGAGGCTTATGGGTTTATACTGTAATTTTAAATTAATATGCAATAATAACTGGGTTCGCGGTTAGATATTTAATTATAAATATTTAGTGAATTTCTTAATATAAATACAGGGTCTACGCAGGAGTTATTGGATTCCGGAAACCCGTATTCAATGCTCTAGGTCCGCCTCTGACCCTATTTATTATAAACCAAAATTGTTTTAAAATATTATTTTCTATAGCTACCTTTTATATTTTATAGCAAAATAAGTATTTGTTGTATATACTACCATTGAGGCATGAAATTGTCAAGACCCAAGTTCTCCCTCTGTAAACCATCGTGACGGCACCTGGTCTCTACGACTAGGTAAGCCTAACATTTGCGAAAAAAGGAACGAAAACATAAAAGCTATTAACTAACAAGTAGATTTAAACAAGGAAATGAGATGCCGCTCGGCATATACAATAATCACTTCCGAACAGTACATAAACTCTCCCAAAACCCGGAATGTTATAAGTCACAAGCTAAAGAAAGAAACAATCCCATACTCCAGAGTCTAATAAAAGAAGAAAATACAAGAAGGGTTGACACGAGGTGGAATAGATAGGGACTTCGAGGTATGCGGACGCGACAGTTTTACCTTTGGATCTGCACACAAAAATATATGCAGGAAAAGCATGAGTATACCACAATGGTACCCAGTAAGTGCCAAGCCTAACCTCGGTCGAGTAGCGACGAGATCAGGTCAGGGCCCTGCTGTATAAATATAACGAAATAAGACAGAAGAATTTTACAGTAAAACAATACAGAAATCTAACAGGAATAGAACTCAATACAAGCTAACAACTCAGAACACAGTAATAGCAACATGGGGATCTCCTGGGATACCGTCCCGTAGTCCCAAACGTAAATGTGCAGGGGGATCTCCCAGAATACCGTTCCGTAGTCCCAAAGTAAATATGCAGTGCTCGGGGCCGTAGTTCCAAAGTAAATATGCAGTACAGGGGGATCTCCCCGGAAACCGTCCCGTAGTCCCAAACGTAAATATTAGCTCAATCAACATAAACAACAGTTTCAACAAGGAATTCTACAGTTTAGACTGAGTTCATATCAAAGAAAACAGGAAATTTTCACTAAACATGTTGCAAAGAGTTCAAATAAACACTTGAAACAAGTAGGCATGCTTTTCGAATCTAAAGAAGGTAATTAAATATACTAGAGTAGTTTCAACAACGAAAAACAAGTTAAGACTTAGTGAAAAATAGAGTTTTACAGCAAATAGACCGTGTACGTACTCGTTAACTCACGTACACGGCGCTCATATATCAAACAGTACCAAAATCCTAAGGGGAGTTCCCTCGCACAAGGTTAGGCAAGCCACTTACCTCGAACCACACTAAATGAATCCGTCACAAATGCTCTTTCCACGAATATCCGGCTCCGGATGGCCCAAATCTAGCCAAATCAATTACATAACGTAAATATAGCTACAAGCAAGTAATCTAGCAAATGAAATCAAAGATAAAGCAAGAAAATTGAAAAACGACCAAAAAATTTCCCCAGGCCCATGTCTTGAAATCGGGTAAAAGTCACAAATTATGAACACCCATTCACTCACGAGTTTACTCGTACCAAAATTATCCAAACCCGATGTCAAAATCCCACTCAAAACTCAGAAATTCGATTGGGAAACTATTTTCCCATTTTCCCAACTTTCTCACTCATATTTCTTGATTAAATGAAGAAAACAACAATACATTAATGAAATGCAACCAAAATCGTGTAAGGAATCGTTACCCACAAGCTTCCTCTGAGAATCCCTCGAAATTTCGTCTCAACCCGAGCTCTCTAGGTCAAAAAATAGAGAATGAAATCAAACCCTCGATTTTTGCCCTTTTTCTGCCAGTCAAACCGCACATGCGGACCCTTCTTCGCACCTGCAAAAACTTCATCACAGGTGCGGAATTCACTTAAGTGGGCTGGGACCGCGTCTGCGAGCATTGGGTCGCACCTGCGAGCCCGCTCCTCCAGTACCTAACCGCTTCTGTGCCTCCGCTTCTACGGACTCCTCACCGCATCTGCGGACCCAGCTGGACTAGGCCCAATTCCGCTTCTGCGGCCCAAAATGCGCAGGTGCGAAAACACCAGGTGCAGCAACTTCAGCAAATTGCATAAGTCTCAAACTAGTCCGTTAGGCACCCGAAACTCACCCGAGGAACATACCAACCAATCCTAAAACATCATACGTACTTAGTCGAGATCTCAAATCACATCAAACAACGCTAAAAACACAAATCACCCTCCAATCCAAACTTAATGAACTTCAAACTTCCAAATTTGACAATCGATGTCGAAACCAACCAAACCACGTCAGATTGACCTGAATTTTTGCACACAAGTCATAATTCACACTACAGACCTACTCCAACTTTCGGAATCAGATTCCGATCCCGATATAAAAAATTCCACTACTGGTCCGAATCTCCAAAAATTCGACTTTCGCCATTTCAAGCCTAAATAAGCTCCGGACCTCCAAAACACAATCCAGACATGCCCTTAAGCCCAAAATCACCCAACGGAGCTAACGAAATCGACGCAACTCCATTTCGGAGTCGTCTTCATACAGTTCCGACTACGGTCTAAATCTTAAGACTTAAGCTCCCATTTAGGTACTAAGTGTCCCAAAACACTCCGAAACTCAAAATGAATCATCTCGGCAAGTCACAATAGCAGAAAATAGATACGAGGAAAGCAATTAATAGGGGATTGGGGCTCTAACTCTCGAAACGACAGGCCGGGTCGTTACAGAAATACGCTATTTATGTTTTTCCTCTCTCTTAGACAGCTGGACATACCTATTTTTAAGGTGATTTCTGTTACTGTATTCATGAATACATGACACGAATACATGCGCGTATAGCTGGACTGCCCTGCTTTTAGGTGCTCTTTACTGCTGTATTCATGAATACAACACCGCGAATACATGTGAATACATGCGCGTACAGTTGGACTGCCCTGATTTTAGGTGCTTTTTGCTGGTGTATTCATGAACACATGACACGAATACATGTGAATACATGCGCGTACAACTGGACTGCTCTGATTTTAGGCATCTTTTACCGTTGTATTCATGAATACAACAACGCGAATATATGTGAATACATGCGCGTACAGTTGGACTGTCATGATTTTAGGCGCTTTTTGTTGTTGTATTCATGAATACATGGCGCGAATACATGTGACTACAATCGCGTACAGTTGGACTACCCTGATTTTTAGGCGTTTTTTGCTACTGTATTTTAATTGAGTCATAATATATTAGATTGTATTTAAAAAATAATAAAAAGGTAGAATACGAAAAATTACCGGAGAATTGTCTTTACCGGTTAACTATGACTTTATGAGTAAAGTAGTGAAAGTTCTTTAACTTTTGTGTGAGAAAATAAAGTTATATGACCCTTCCCTATATTTTGTGGATCAAACAATTAACTATACAGTCATTGACTTGAAGCACTCAAACAAGATTGTTACGGTAGTTGTTCTCTTGCAACTTAACTTTCATATACGTACCAAATAATGCTTTTTTCGTTACGCAAGGTATATACGGTGAGAGTTATCGCAAACTAAAAGGTTAGAACCTACGCTAATTTCTTTTTCGTGATGAATACTTAAAATAGATTAAAAATAGATTAAAGGTTAGAAGCTACTCTAATTAATTTCTCTTTGTCGATGAATACTTAAAATAGATAAATATGAAAAAGTAGATCAACAGCAAATGTATTGCTCTAGAGTCTAGAGGATTCTGTATGTTATTTGAATTTAGGCCTCGAATTTAAGAATGTGTACTCCTATTCTTGTCCTCAACAAGTTAGGATAGTAATCAAGAATGTTCCAAATGATTTGTAATTTTTGTTTTCTTTGTTATTCAATCTGTATTGATGTAATAACCAATAAAAACATTAAACTTTCTGAAATAGAAACAGAAATAGAAAGTTAGTAGAACCAGTTTGACGAAATAAATTTTGGAAAACAATATAGGAATAATTCGAGCCAACTGAATACACAGTGTATCCTTAAGGAAATTATTCCCCTCAAGTACCCGAGGTGCTGAAATTAGGGGTGTTCATGGTTCGGTTTGGATTGGTTTTTCCCTGAAAAGAAATCAAACCAAGTAAGTCGGTTTTTCAAATATTAGAACCAAACCAAACCAATTAAGTCGGTTTTTTCTCGATTTAGTTTATGTCGGGTTTTGTCGAGTTTTCGGTTTTTTCGGTTATTTGTCGGTTTTTTCTTAAATATAAGACATACACTACCCAACACATATTCCGGCGCCCACATTTTCAACGTAACACTATCATATCAATTGCCCTTTATGAAGTCTATTATTTACCAAGATATATTGATGATAATTGAATCAAATAGTGATGAATTATTTAAGGACTCAATTAAAAATATATTATTTTTAACACGAAATGGATTCTTACACTTTACAAAAGAAAACTACCAATCAAACTAGAATGTAAAGGTAAAGAACTATACTAAAAGTGCAAACCATTAATATTTACCATAAAATTTTTGAAACTTTGTATAAAACTATACATATATATAGGTGTAATAATAAATTTGAAATAGCTACTCCTATAGTCGGTTTGGTTCGGTTTTTTATTTTATTAAAACCAAAACCAAACCAAATTTGATCGGTTTTTAAAATTCAAAATCAAAACCAAACCAAACCAAAAAAGTATCGGTTTTTTTGGTCGGTTTGGTTTGATTTTTCGGGTTTTTATGAACACCCCTAGCTGGAATATATCCTCCCAAGATAGAATGATTTAACTCACCAGTGTATTGGTACCAAAAACTCCGTTGAACTTCGAACCACTCAATGATCGTAAAACACACTGAAAAATATTGTGCAGAAGAAGAAGAAGATAATCAGAAAATTTTGTAAGTAAAGATTCTGGGATTCAAGGCATATTTATAGATCATTTGGCACTGTTTCTGAAAAGGTTTGCAACCTTTCAGAAACAGCCATAGTTGTTGGAACAGGTGGGAAGAAATATTGCGGGAAAATAGAAAACGGGGTCATGGGTTATTCCGGATTGAATTTTCATTAATTAATTAAATAATTGAAAGGAATTTTGTCCAAAAAGATTAATCAATCAATCGATCTTTGACCAAATCCAAATCCAAATCCGAAGCCGAAGCCGAGCCGAGCGAGCGAGCGACGAAGACGACGCGGGGCTTGCCTTCTTCATAACTCTTTAAGAGCCAGAAGAAGAGCAATTGTATATATACCCATCAAAATTCTTTTCTTCCTCCAATATGGGACAATGTCCCTTTGCCAAGGAGGGAAACTCAAATATTTATTTTTCCTCCATTCCCATTCACCCCTTTAAGCTACATGATGTTAGGCTAGAAACCCGTGTTTTAGCCATAGTATTACATTCCAATTACTGCATTTTTACGTGTGCTTAAGCTCAAATGATAGTGAATTACACTTAGTACGTGTTTTATGCCTTGTAGGAAGTGATCCCGAGTTCAAAAGTTAATTTGGAGCTAAATCGATCAATCTGGAGCTTTGAAGTCTAAGTAAAAGCCCAATACATTAAGCNTACGATGCCGACAATTATAAAATCCTTCAGTCCCTAAATCATTTTCGATTTTTTTTCTTGTTTACTAGCCCTTACTAATTTCTATTACTCTGGAGGTCTAACTTAGCCTTCTAGTAATCATGTTGGGTTCACCAACTCATTTCCCGAAATAAGGACATAACTATATGGCTTATACTCTTTATTGTCTCAAAGGCCTGTCACCTCTTGTCTCTTCCTTCACTTGACTATAGACTCTGTCATCCTGTCATCTTTTGAATTACTGTTATCACCAATTTATCACATCTTACTCATAATACTTCATGTACTCTTTTCTTATTCTCCTGCTAATATCTCTGTCTATTACCTTATTCTGAAAACTTCAACAAAACATTCTTTCGCATTTAGCTCCCCTTGCTCCATCTACTGGCTCTTCGGGTCACCTAACATTCTCTCTTGACTAGGGACGGGAGCCATACTAAGGTAAATATTTATGGCTTCTAGGATTCCACCTCCTGTATTATGAAATTTCTGAACATTCTAGTATTCATATCTGACTGTTCTATTCTAGAGTGCACTATCTGGGTGTCTCACAAGGAGATCTATTACCACGTTTGCACTATCCTTCGCAAAATTTTAGCTAATGATAACAATCCATCCACCATTTAGGGTTACTCCACCTCTAGTTGGATCCTGATATCCCATCATTCTCTTAAACAATAAATGTTAGCTCCCATAGGGCGTAACTGAGATGAGTGTGGCCAATTGTATATATCTCTGTTACTGTGGAAAGTAACTCAGAATGCTTATATGTATCTGCCGGAATTGTAAATATTGATAATCTTCACTAACTGGGTACCACGTACCCTTCTTCGCCTTGCTTCTTTTACTTGACGAAAGTTGTGTCTACCTTCTAATTCTCTTATTGCTTTTTACCATATAGGTGGATAGATATTCATGCCTTAGGGTTCCTTATCAAGAAGCTTACACGTCTTAGTACACACATGGTCTGCTGAAGACCTCAAATTTACTCATTGTAAGCAAGATGAAAAATCGAGTTCTTCTTACTCAACTCTTCTACAGCCACATTCAATCCTTACCATCCGTCTTTCTGGATGTAGGTATCGTTGTATTACAAAAAAAATAAAAGTTAGGAGTTTGAATCTTACAACTGATCTCTACCATACGATCTAGAGTAAGAAGAAAGAGTGAAAGTCCTAAAGACAATCATAAACTAGACTCTACTAGACATGACATGTTGACTCCCTAGGATAGAACTGCTCTGATACCAAGTTTGTCACGCCCCAAACCTGAAGAGGCATGGCTGGAACCCGGTTCCATACTTGGCCCGAGCGTACCACTCTGTGACTATGAACTCTAGAGGGGTAACCCTCAACTTAGGCCGATGAGGCCATATTCTAAATCATCTGAAAATAATGTCTACATCTAGAAATACCAAACTAAACATGTACATAGGGCTGGTAAAGCAACAATACTGATATAAAAAATGTATAGGACTCGTCTACAGGCCTCTAAGGATAACTGAATTGTATCATGGTGACAGGGCCTCGACCTACCCATCAAACTTGTATATATAAAATGGACTCAACTGTATATAGCTGGTTACACTGAGGAAGTGGAGCTTGCCAACCAAGCTGATGTTTGACTTTGTCTACTGGTAAGGTCTATCCAGCTGTCTATCAGGACCGGCTGGCATGAAATGCGGCATCCCCAGCAAAAGGGACGTCAGTATGGGTATATTTACTATCCGGAGGAGCACATCCACACTATTCGGAGGCCTAGTGGTGAGTTGCTTTCATGCTCCGTTCTACAGCCCCGGGGTCTCCTCTTTTTATATTTACTATTTCTGCTTATTTTATTTCAGACAGTAGTAGTAGGGAGTTTTGTATATTCTATTAGATTGCTCGTGCACTTGTAACACCGTGTTGTGGAAATTGTTAGTGGATATTTATGATTTTTGCCTATTAATTTCACTACTTCACTCTTATGTTTTATTTTATGCTTTATATCACTATGACCATTTATTCTTGGTTTCTTTAGTGATAAAATTCATGATTTTAAAAGTAAATAAATAAATAATTAAATTTATGGTTCATCATTGGCTTGCCTGACGGCGACGTTGGGCGCCATCACGACCTATTGTAGAAATTGGGTCGTGACACCTTCTAAACTCATATCTATCTTTTGTTATTTAAATAAATACAACAAATCATAAATCTATATTATATTCATATGAGTCGGTAAAAAAGTTAAATTCGTAATTGAATCTTTTATTAATTAAGGTTTTAATTATTTGAAAAATACTCAAGTTATCGATTATTCTTTACTATATTAGTTACCAACTTATAATTACTTAATACTTTTCTTTTAAATAAAAAAATGTAATTCAAAACCGAGTTATTATAAATAATATCTAATATTTTTCACACACGCGCGCGCGCGCACACACACACACACACACACACACACACACACATATATATATATATATATATATATATATATATATCCTAACTGTTATGTATCATAGTTAACCCTTTTGAGCCTGAAATCTTGTTCTTTGGCAACCACATTACAAGCTTTACCCAATTGTTTGAATTGACCATATATTTGAACTTTTTCACCTCTCATGAGCACTTGAATTGTAATGAACCTTGAAAAGGTTAAAGTGTGGGGGTGGTTGGTTTGGCTTTTGAGTGGAGCTAACGAAATAAGGAGAAAAGATGCACTGTTTTGGAAAGTAAGAGCCACTTGAATTGAAAAAAAAAATATAGTTATATTGTTGTGAAAACTATTCTTTGATAGTGGTGACTCTCGATATAATTGTGCTTAAAAAAAAGTATGGGGTAATATACATTGAGGTGAAGGAAGAGTTTTGGTTTGACGTAAGGATGGGCTTGAGTTTTTAAGTATATGTATTAAAGTACTTAAGGGAGGTGTAGTCACTCATATCCAAATGTAACCTACCCGACCCTCATCCTATATTACAACCAATTAAAGTCCTACTTGATCCTAGACTGAATGAGCTCGATTAGTAGATTAATACACTACGGGCAAGCCTATGGTGCATCGTTTGTGGCATATGAATATTATTTCTGAGAGTGAGTGAATTCTTTCTATCTTTAGTTCCTAAGTGTCTTAAATTTTATTCTGTGGAACTACTCTCTTTTGTTGTGTGAGGGAACTTGGTTCATGAAGGAAAGGTCATGTCATTGACCTCTATGTTAGAGTGAGTGGGCGAGTTGTGAATAATGCATGGTACTTTTGAGTCGAATCTTGAGGGTGGGATGTTATGATAAGGTGCTCAGTCTACTTTAATTATTCTTGGCATGGTGTATCAGGGAGGTTGTTTGATGAAAGGTTATCCCTAGGTAAAGCGTAGCTTAAATGCTCGAGGACGAGCAATGGTTTAAGCGTGGGGTGTTGATGTTAGGCTAGAAACCTGTGTTTTAGTCATAGTATTACATTCCAATTACTGCATTTTTACGTGTGCTTAAGCTCAAATGATAGTGAATTATACTTAGTACGTGTTTTATGCCTTGCAGGAAGTGGTCCCCAGTTCAAAAGTTAATTTGGACTAAATCGATCAATCTGGAGCTTTGAAGTCTGAGTAAAAGCCCAATACATTAAGCCGGGATCGTGTTCGGAGGTCGTGTACCAAGTCTGGATGTCAAAATAGGATGAAATAATTTCACTCTGAGAAAATTACACTGCCGCGCCACACTACACCAAGCTTAAAAGCCCAACAATCCCCCCACATGAATGGAGAATGGCTATAAAATAAAGGAATACACGAACGGGTGTGTGTCTTACATGCAAGAATTAATTTCATCTGGATAAGTAGGTTTTCCTTTGAACTTTCTGTAGTGAACTTATATCGGATATACTCGGTCAATCAGTAGATTTGATATATTTGAACCATCGAGCTTTGTTGTACACCTAGACAACATAAGTCACACAATCAATCCTTAACCATCTATGGTTCTCACGGTTGTGTTCGTTTCAGCCATGAACACCCCCCGGTTTCATGAGTGCTGAGAGAATGGGATTTTACTTTCATCCCCCTTGAAGCGGCTTACACTTTACACTCACATAGGTGATTTCTAAACATATAATCCTATAGACACACTATCTGGTCATATCTTGGCAGACTTAACAAATCATTAAAAAGCTTTAAGCTTTATTGACTCATTAAAAAGCCTTAATGCTTTACCTCGATTCATGAACATTGTCTTCATCACGAGAATGGGTTGAGTTGTTCGACAATGTTGAACCGTCATTCATAACTTTGTTTGATCTCTTTGAAACTAGCTCATGGGATCTCTAGTCTGCTAGGTAGATTTACCGCCATGATGACTTGTCCTAGACCTTAACCCCATTATGTGATGATCTTTCAACTGCCTCTATAGATAAGCCTTTTGTAAGTGGATATGACACGTTATCTCTTGACTTTACGTAGTCAATCGTGATAATACCACTAGATAGTAGTTGTCTAACGGTATTGTGTCTCCGTCGTATATGACGAGATTTTCCGTTATACATAACGTTCCCTTCCCTGCCTATTGCCGCTTGACTATCACAATATATACAAATAGGTGCCAAAGGTTTGGGCCAAAATGGAATATCTTCCAATAAATTCCGGAGCCATCCAGCTTCTTCACCGGCCTTATCTAAAGCTATGAATTCAGATTCCATTGTAGAACGGGCGATGCACGTTTGTTTGGATGATTTCCAAGACACTTCTCCACCCCCCAATTGTGAAAACATATCCACTCGTGGATTTAACTTCAGATGATCCGGTGATCCAATTTGCATCACTATATCCCTCAATCACGGAGGGATATTTGTTATAATGCAAAGCATAATTTTGGGTACATTTCAGATACCCCAAAACTCGTTTCATTGCCATCCAATGTATTTGACTGGGATTACTTGTAAACCGACTCAGTTTGCTAATAGCACATGCTATATCTGGTCGCGTAAAATTCATGATATACATCAAACTTACCAATACTCTTGCATAGTCCAGTTGTGAGTCACTTTCACCTTCATTCTTTTGAAGTGCATAACTCACGTTAATCGGAGTCTTGACAATCTTGAAATCTAAATACTTGAACTTGTCAAGTAATTTTTCAATGTAGTGAGACTGTGATAATGCTAGACCTTGTGGAGTTTTATGAATTCTGATTCCTAAGATCACGTCAGCAGCTCCCAAGTCTTCCATGTCGAATTTGCTAGCCAACATGCGCTTAGTAGCATTTATATCTGCCATACTTTTGCTCATTATCAACATGTCATCAACATATAAACAAACACTGACTTCATGACCTGGAGTGCTTTTAATGTAAACACATTTGTCACACTCGTTGATTTTAAACCCACTCGCCAACATTGTTTGGTCAAATTTGGCATGCCATTATTTGGGTGCTTGTTTAAGTCCATAAAGCGACTTAACAAGTTTACACAATTTATTTTATTTACCAGGAATCACAAAACACTCAGGTTGTCCATGTAAATCTCTTCCTCCAATTCTCCATTTAAGAAAGTTGTTTTAACATCCATTCGATGGATTTCAAGACCATGCACGACCGCTAGTGCCACTAACATCCTAATAGATGTTATCCTTACTGGAGAGTAAGTGTCAAAGTAATCAAGGCCTTCCTTTTGTCTATAACCGTTGACAACAAGTCTTGCCTTATATTTGTCAATAGTGCCATCAGCTTTTATTTTCCTTTTAAAGATCCATTTTGAACCTAAAGGCTTATTTCCTGGAGGAAGATCAACCAATTCCCATGTATAGTTATCCAAAATTGATTGAATCTCATTATTGACTACCTCTTTCCAAAACGCTGAATCAGAAGATGACATAGCTGCTTTAAAAGTTTGAGGCTCGTTTTCAAGCAAGAATGTCACAAAATCTGGTCCAAAGGAAGTAGATGTTCTTTGACGTTTGCTACGCCTTGGATATTCTACACTTGGAGTATTTTCCTTTGGTTCTTCCCGAGGTCATTTAGGTCTTTCACTTAACGACTCGCATTCAGTTTTATATGGATAGATGCTTTCAAAAAATTTGGCATTATATGATTCTATTACCGTATTAACATGAATTTCGGGATTATCGGATTTATGAACCAAAAACCGACATGCTTTCTGTTTGTAACATATCCAATAAAAATGCAATCTACAGTTTTTGGTCCGATTTTAACCCTTTTAGGTAAAGGAACTTGTACCTTTGCAAGACACCCCACACTTTGAAATATTTCAAGTTGGGTTTTCTTCTTTTCTATTTTTCATATTGAATAGATTGTGTTTTGCTGTGGGGTGCTCTATTGAGTATCCGGTTAGCTGTAAGGATAGCTTACCCCCACCCCCACCCCACCCCCACCCCACCCCCCCAAACTGTGCGATAATCCGGAACTTATTAATAAAGAATTCATCATTTCCTTTAATGTCCGATTTTTCTTTCCGCAATTCCATTGGATTGAGGTGTGTAAGGTACAGTAGTTTGATGGATAATTCCATATTCCGAATATATTTCTGCAAACAGAAATTCATATTCTCCACCCCTATCACTTCTAATCATTTTGATCTTTTTATTCAATTGATTCTCCACTTTATTCTTGTATTGCTTAAATGCTTCAATTGCTTCGTTCTTACTATTAAGCAAATAAACATAGCAATACCGAGTGCAATCGTCAATAAAAGTAATAAAATACTTTTTTCCACCTCGAGACGGTGTCGACTTCATATCACAAATGTCAATATGAATTAAGTCTAAAGAACTTGAATTCCTTTCAACAGACTTATAAGAATGCTTTACAAACTTAGATTCAACACATATTTGACATTTTGATTTATTACACCCGAATTTAGGAAATACTTCTAAATTAATTAACTTACGCAAGGTTTTGTATGGACATGTCCTAAACGAATATGCCATAAATCATTTGACTCCAATAAATAAGAAGAAGCTGGAATTTTATTCATACTGTCAACAACCATTACATTGAGTTTGAAAAGGCCTGACGTAGCCTTTTCCAACATACATTTCATTCTTGCTTACAACAACTTTATCAGAAACAAATACACATTTGAATCCATTCTTCATAAGTAAAGAAATAGAAACTAAATTCTTCCTAATAGTAGGAACATGAAGAACGTTGTTGAGCGTTAACACTTTACCGGAAGTCATCTTCAGAAATATCTTCCCATAACCTTCAATCTTGGTTGTTGCATTATTTCCCATGGAAAGCTCTTCTTCGGGACCAGCAGTAGAGTAAGTCGCAAATGCTTCTTTGACAACACAAACATGTCGAGTGGCTCCAGAGTCAATCCACCGCTCCTTCGAATTTCCAACTAGGTTGCATTCTGAAAGTATTGCACACATATCATCAATGTCATCATTCTTCTCCACTATGTTGGCTTGTCCCTTGTTCTTATCCTTTTTCGGGAGACGACAATCAGGGCTTTGTGACCAACTTTTCCACAATTGTAGTAGTTGCCCTTTAATTTCTTTTTATTCTGCTCCTTAGTCTGTCCAGAAGACCTCTTCCTCTTCTTACTTTTTGGAGCAGTCTCCTCAACGATATTAGCTCCCATGATTGTTGAGTTTCCACGAGACTACTTCTCGATTGTTTTGTTGTCTTCCTCAATCTTGAGACGGGTCACGAGATCTTCCAACTTCATTTCTTTGCAATTGTGCTTAAGATAGTTCTTGAAATCTCTCCACGAATGAGGCAACTTTTCAATTATTGCAGCCACTTGAAATGCTTCATTCACGACCATACCTTCAGAAATAAGGTCGTGAAAAATAAGTTGAAGCTCCTGAACTTGGGATCCAACAGTTTTGCTGTTTATCATTTTATAGTCTAGAAACTTGGCAACCACGAACTTCTTCAAGCATGCATCTTCAGTCTTGTACTTCTTCTCAAGTGCGTCCCATAATTCTTTTGAAGTATTCATCGCACTGTACACATTGTAAAAGTCATCCTCTAAAGCGCTTAAGCTATAGCCTTTGCAAAGAAAATCTGCATGTTTCCACGCCTCAACAATCATGAATTTCTCGTTGTCCAGCATGTCCGCAACTGGCACTGGAGGTTCTTCGCCGGTGAATTTCTGCATACCAAGTGTGGTAAGCCAGAAGAATACCCTTTGCTGCCATCCCTTGAAGTTGGCTCCAGAAAATTTCTCCGGTTTCTCGACCAATGGAACAACAGTCCCGCTTGACGAGGCTATCGTCGTTGCCGCAACAGCGAAGAAGAATTTCCATTATCAATTGCCATTTCTCACTGTCAACAACAGAAGAGTTCAATCAATGGCAAAACCATAACAGTAAACAATACTGTAATTAACAATAAATAGTACGTATGATAAATAAATACCGAAGTTTTTATATACTGTTTCACATAAAACGATGAAGTTTTTATGTTCTTCAAGTCGTTTTCTGAATTTCAATATTCTGATGAAGTTTTTATATCTTCAAATCAGATAGTAAAATTCAGAAGAAGTAGAAAACCACACAGGTTTTTATCTCCACAAACAGAATACAGAATATAATAAACTAATTTCCTTAAGATTGTTATTCAATCTGTATTGCTGTAATAACCAATAAAAATATTAAACTTTCTGAAATAGAAATAGAAACAAAAAGTTAGTAGAACCAGTTTGACGAAATAAATTCTGGAAAACAGTATTGGAATAAATCGAGCCCACTGAATACACAGTGTGTCCTTAAGGAAATTATTTCCCTCAAGTACTCGAGGTGCAGGAATATATCCTCCCAGGATAGAACGATTTAACTCACCAGTGTATTGGTACCAAAAACTCCGGTAAACTTCGAACCACTCAATGGTCGTAAAACACATTGGAAAATATTGTGCAGAAAAAGAAGAAGATAATCAGAAAATTTTGTATGTAAAGATTCTGGGATTCAAGGCATATTTATAGACCATTTGACACTGTTTCTGAAAAGGTTTACAACCTTTCAAAAACAGCCATAGAATCGATCTTTGACCGAAGCCGAAGCCGAAGCCGAGCGAGCGACGACGGCGGCGGTGCGAGCAATTGTATATATACCCATCAAAATTATTTTTTTCCTCCAATATGGGATGATGTCCCTTTGCCAAGGAGAGAAACTCAAATATTTCATTTACCCTCCATTTTCCATTCACCCTCTTTAAGCTACAACAAGCTTAAAATCCCAACATTCTTTACCATTGTTTTTCAAGAAGATTAATAATGATTTTCCACATATCTAAACCGCAAATTCAAACTATCGACTTACCAATTGGATGTGGATGTATCTCATGAAACGAATTTACCACTACAATCATAAACTGCTCAAAAATGAAACTAATCTTTCTATATTAGTGTATTAACTTCTATACATACTGGTATTTAATTGGCAAAAGAATTGAGAAGAAAATTTATTCCACCTTTAGATGGAGCCATGAAGAATGATTTCGGAAAAAACACTAAAGGAAATGAAAAGGTAAATTAGTAATTTCCATTAATGGCAGCCTTTCTTCTAGCATGTTTGGCCAAGCTTCTAAAATCAGTTTATTTTGAGAAGTGTTTTTCTCAAAGGTGTCGAAAAGGGGTAGAGGAAGGCCGAAGAAGTATTGGGGAGAGGTGATTAGGCAAGATATGACGTTCATTGAGGACATGATCCAGGGTAGAAGAGTGTGGAGGTCGAAGATTAGGGTAGTTGGCTAGTAGGTAGTCGAGAGTTCCTCGTTCTTTTTAGTAGTATTAGTAGCTCCCTTATTTTTTTCGTTCGCTCTGTATATCGTATGTTCCAGTCTGCATTTGTTTGATGCTATTTTCTGTTACTGATTTTGTTGTTGTTGTTGTTACTATAGTTGTCTTTTCCCCCCTTTCATTATCGTCCTTCGTCCCTCTATTTTTTCTTTCTTCTTCCTCTTTCTTCTTCGTCTTCTTCCTTTCTCTCTTTTCACTTTTTCTTGAGCCGAGGGTCTATTGGAAACAGTCTCTCTACCTCGCCAGGTATGGGTAAGGTCTGCGTACACACTATCCTCCCCAGACCCCACTTGTGGAATTTTACTGGGCATGTTGTTGTTGCTTTTCTCAAAGGTACTTTTTAAAAAAGTATTTTTCGTGAGAAGCAGTTTGTGTTTGGCTAATTAATTTGAAAAGCACTTTTGAACAGTAATTAGTGTTTGGCCAAGCTTTTGAAAACTACTTGTAAGTGTCTTTTTCTCAAAAGTACTTATCAGAAAAGTATTTTTTGAGGGAAGATACTTTTTTTCGCTTCTCAAAAACTGCTTATGTTTCTCCTCAAAAATACTTTTTTTCCTTCTAAAAGCTTGGCGAATCATCACAAATTTTGGCCAAAAATTACTTTTGGCCCAAAAAAAAAGTTTGGCCAAACAGGCTATTATTCAGTCAATGTTCAAAAGGTTCTATATTGTGCACATTAACACACAGACCTACATGTTTGCTCAATAAGTAGTTACTAATAAGTCTATGTCTTATAGCCTGTTCGGCCAAGTTTCTAAAACCAGTTTATTTTGAGAAGTGCTTTTCTCAAAAGTACTTTTAAAAAAAATGCTTTTAATGAGAAGCAATTCATGACGCAAATACCAGAAGCACTCTACTCGGAAGCCATCTTAATCTGTCGAAGGACCAACCACCTAAGACATATAAAAAAAGAAGAAGTACGTGTTCCATATGCTTCAGCAGTAAGAAGTTTGTTGTATGCTATGGTTTGCACTAGATTTGGCATAGCCCGTGCAGTTAGAGTTGTTAGCAGATACATGTCAGATCTAGGAAAGGAGCATTGGGAAGGTGTAAAATAGATATTGTGATATCTCAAAGGCACATCAGGTATGACACTTTGTTTTAAAAGGAGCAATATTATTTTACAAGATTTTGCTGATGCAAATTTAGGCAGCGATCTGGATAGTCGAAAAAGTACCACAGGCTACGCGTTCACCTTGGGTGGTGGTACTGATTTTAGTTGGATGTCCAGACTTTAGAAAAATGTTGCGCTGTCTACCACTGAAACAGAGTACATGGCAATCTCAGAAGTTGGAAAAGAGATGATTTGGCTCAAAATTTTTCTTAAAGACCTGGGTAGAGAGCAGGACAATTGTGAGCTTTTCAGCGATAGCTAGAGTGCAATTCATCTTGCCAAGAATCTAGTGTTTCATGCAAGATCGAAGCATATCCAGTTGAGGTATCATCATATCCGAGAGTTGATAAGTGAATAAACTCTTTACTTACGAAAGATACCAGGATCGAAGAACCCGTCAAACATGTAGACCAAAGTTGTCGGTGTTGACAAATTGAGACTGTGCACTGCCTCAATTAGCCTTCAAGACTGATAATGTGAACGCGTCACCAGAGAATATCAAATCTTCTTTTAGTTTCTTTCTTGATGTAACATATGTTACGAGGGGGAGACTGATGGGAGCAAACCTTGTTGTATGTGAAAGAAAGAAAGTAGACAAAACAAAAGAAAGAAAAGTCAAAGAGAGAAGAAAAAGTAGTATGAAACATAATGATAGGCGGAAAAAGTCATCTTTGAATTCTTTTTTCTTATGACGTAAGTGATTACGTGGGTAGGGCATTCAAATACGTATAAAAGGGGTCTGCCTTTTCATTAGTAGATCATCTTTTCTTTTTTTTCAATTAATAAAGAGTTATTCTTTGTATGGCCGTGGAGTAAGCAAAAATTGCCAAACCACATAAATCTTGTCTTGTCTTGTATTATCTTGTGTAATTTTTTATTTTTCTCTTTTAAATATTTTTTACCTCCTACTTTGACACGCTTCCCAACAACCATTATTTCAAGAAGAATAATAACAGTGCTTTTCCACTAATCTAAACTGCACAGCCAAATTCTCGACTTACCAATTGAAAGTGGGTGTATCTCATGAACTGAATTTACCACTACAAGCAGAAATTGCTCAAACGATGAGACTAATCTTTCTATATTAGTTTATTAACTTCTATACATAATGGTATTTAATTGGCAAAAGAATTGAGAAGAAAATTTATTACACCTTTAGATGGAGCCGTGAAGTATGATTTCCGGAAAAAAACTAAAGGAAATGAAAAGGTAGTAAACTAGTAATTTCCATTAATGGCAACCTTTCTTACTCACTCGATGTTCAAAAGGAGAGTGTTTGTATTTCCCTAGATAAATGTTCTATACTATTTTGCACATTAACACACAGACCTACATGCTTGTTCAACAGGTAGTTACTAAGTATGTCTTAATGTTCTCTTTTGACCTGCCCAAAGATTATTAAGAGGAAAAAAATTGAAAAGTTTAAATAGTTTTGCACTTATAGAGGAAAGTACGTGATTTTATTTTTTATTTTTTAATAATAAATTATGAAATTAAAAATAGTGCATAAATAGTTAAAAAGTTTCTCTAAATTGGAACACAGTAATTTCTAAGAAGTATTTTCTCTTTTAAGATGGCAGATATCATGATGTCAAAAATAAAAAAAGAAATTATTAACGTGTCACCCACCCCCTTGCGGGCAAAGTGCAGCAATAGTTACGTTAAAGCCCACTATTTAAAATATATCCACAATTTACAATATATTTAAAGATTAATTAATTCATCGAAACTTCAGGACTAAGTATCATGAATTCGAAAATTCAGGACCTAATATCCTAAATTTTTGAGCTGCTAATTTAAAATTCAGGACTAAATATCCTAAATTTTTGAACCACTAATTTAAAATTCAGGATATAAAATTCTAACTTCAGGATATATTTTTCAAACACATAATGTCTTGAATTTAAAATACAGAATATAACTTCAAGATACAATTTAGAACTTGAGGAAACGATATTCCGAAGTTTGAATTTTATGTCCTAAAATTTAAGAAAAATTAGCTAATATTTTAATATATTTTAAATTATAAATATATTTTAAACAGAGTTGCTTAAAATTTACTCACGCATGTCATTTACAGCGGTGCGCTTCTCTCTGGGTTAATTTTCATGTCCGTGTCTTTTCCTTTTTTCATTGCAAATTCGGAAACCAAAGTACAACTTTAAGCAAAGGTGCTACTATGAAATGTATGTATTGATCAAATTTCAGAAGGTGAAACCAATTTCATTTCATACAAACCATTGTACTGGCACTCTATTGAAACCCTAGACGTATGACGGAACCGATATCAATCGAAGAAGACGACCAGCAAGTATCGGAACTTCAACAATGTGGCGCGGCGGCGGCGATATGCAAAAATCGAAAGGAGAAACGGAAGTTGACGAAGAAGGAGAAGCGGAAGCAGAAAAGGAAGGAACTCGCCGAGAAGGCGCGCCAGGAAGAGGAGGCTAAGCTGAATGATCCGGAGGAGCTTCGCAGGATTCAGCTGGAGGAGGAGAAAGAGAAGGAGAGATTAGAGAGAGAAAGGACAGAGTTTGAGGAGAGAGAAAGACTCTTCCTCGAAGAACTGGCTCGAAAGAAAGCTCAAGAGGAAGAAGAAGAAGAGCGACGGAGAACAGAAGATGAGGAAGAAAAGGCGAAACAAAGCCAGGTACAAATTCTTCTTGCCAAACGCACTTTCACATTCTCTCTGTTAGCTTAGAGAAATATATGCAGATGTATGCATCGAATAGTTATTTAGTTTTAGCAGTCAACTTTGAGTTATGTGGACTGTGCATTAACTTTATTGGTCATGTTTGCTCATTAACCTGGTTAGATCAAATAGGCCCCAAGGCTTTGGTCTAAGCGTCACACGTGATGTGTGGGTTATATGCGCATACAGGTTCAGGTGCCACTGGCCCTTAGGGATTTATCAGTTATAACAAATAAAATTTCGAATATAGTGCTAGCACGTTGGGAACTAAGGTTACTAGATGATTGTACAATGGACATTACGTGATGAATAACAAAATTGAGGTAGTAATGAAATTAGTCATAGGTTTGCTAGCATTTTTTTGTTTATAAAAGGAAATGCGTAGATCGTTGTACGACAGTTAATTTTAAGTCAAGCGTAGAGAATCTTGCATTGTGGGACTTGGTTGAAATTTGAAGCAGTAGGAAACATTTTGGTGGGTGCTTCATATTTTCTAGAGACGCAAAAATAGGCAGTAGTTTAACAATGACCATGGTGCAGAGAGAATGTGCATGGGAGTTGGTCGTTGCAGAAAAATTATAAAACCAAACTCTTCTATTTTGGTTTCAACATTTGGAACAAGAATATGTCTACATAAACCGAGTGGAAAATGTAGCATATCACGTGCTTCTTTGATTGCATAAATTAGTTTGTGCTTTCCAGATTATTGACCTTAGCATACAGCGCACAATTATGTGCACAGGTAGTTCTATTGTCGTTGTAGCAAGGTTTGGTGAGATATGTGTGTGAATGAGTGTCTTTTGTTTGACATGCATAACGATTCAGGTATTGGTCACTTGATCTAAATCATCACTGTCACCCTGTTTAACATGGTGAACAAACTATTGCTTGCTTAGTTGCAGACAGTTCTGACATCTTGTTTCGCTAACCTTTATTTTTTATTTTTTTAATCAAGTGAGGAGTAGTTTCGTTAAGAAATTGGAAACTCTCATATACAAGAGGTATACTGAAAAAGGAAGAACCTACAAAAAGACATGGATCTATACAAAAACTCCCGATCTTCAATTGTTTTGTAAATCTTTCACTGTGGGTGTTCGAAGAGTTTAGCAGCATATGCAAATGTCCCTTTGACTACCCCCCCCCCCCCCCCCCCCCCCCCCCCCACAATGTAGACCTGTTATGTCTGTCTTACATCTTTAAGTGCTGCGATTTTCACGATTCACTGATATTTTTGTATACATGCAATCCTAGCAGGTTGCTCTTGAGAATGAATCAGATGGAGATGACGAGTGGGAATATGTAGAAGATGGGCCTCCCGAAATTATATGGCAAGGAAATGAGATAACTGTGAAGAGGAATAAAGTGAAAGTAAAAAAGAAGGATCCCAATCATGTGATTGTTAAAGAGGTACTGATTTGTAGTTCTCTATACTATGTGTATTTCCCAAAGCCATCGTTTGTCCTCTTTCAAAATCCTATCACCTAGTGATTGCCAAAATAGATGGAACGTAAAAGCTGTCCTTTGCCGGTGCAGGATCCCAATAGGCCAACATCCAATCCACTGCTTCCACAATCTGAAGTCTTTGCTGACTACAAGAATGCTTCATCTCTTTCAGCACAGCAGTTGTTGGAGAATGTTGCTCTACAAACTCCGAATTTTGGAACTGAGCAGGTAGACATCTACAAATCCTAATTAGTAATTAGTATGTCCTTTACTGAATGTAGATCTGCCCAAGTAATGATGACATTTTGTTTCTATTTCTTTAACGTAAACTTCTATTATTCAAAATAATTACTCTCTTCTCTCCTCTCATTTTGTCTATCATGACCATCTGCTTTCTTGGTTATCACATGGCAGGATAAAGCTCATTGTCCTTTCCACCTAAAAACTGGGGCTTGTAGATTTGGTTCACGCTGCAGTAGGGTTCATTTTTATCCTGATAAATCCTGCACACTGCTCATGAAGAACATGTACGCTGGACCTGGTCTTGCTTGGGAGCAGGATGAGGGGCTTGAGGTCTGTTAGTGAAGTCTTCACGTGGCTCTAGTATCCTGATTTTGGTTGTTGTCAATCTTTAGTCGTTTTCAGTTACTGCATTTCTTTGGAACTTCTATTATTATTGGTCAGTTCTTACTTAGGCTTCTTATGCTTCTCAATACAAAAGCGAAAAAGCACTAATGTGAGTGGTAATAGATAAGTCTTTCAGTTTTTGGGTGTGTGTACCTTTTTACTTCTTTACTTGCATCAGTACTGGATCAATGTTGGTTGTCAATTGTCAGTAATGAAATATGATGTCAAGATGTGGCTGGAACACTAATCCTCTTTTTTTTTTTTCTGTGTGGCTATTTTCTTGTTTATCGAATTCACTCTTCTTTAAGTGTGTAGAAGTTTTCTGTTTGTTCTTTAACTCCCTTAAAACAGAATATCTACCCTGAAAATTATGGAGGTACGTGTTTCTTCCGCGCATCAGCTGGAGACTCTTATCGAGCTCTGTGTCCTGTTTTCCAAAGTGAGCCAAAGAATCATGAATGTAACAGTTGTTGTATGTTTTGTGATTTCTATATCTTGCATTTCTTCATGTTATTTACCCTTCTGTTTTTGGTAATAGAGAAAAGGAAGACCGACAAGAAATTATTTTTTAATTGTATTTGTGCTGCTTTTTTTGCATATATACAAGAGTACAAGGTATTACTACTGTATCCCATTGGTATTTTTAAAGATAATTTATGATTTTCCATGTGCTTGGCTCATGAAAAAGAATCAGGCCCGCATGTAAGGGATCATACTGTAGACTTGATTAAGTATAAATAATAGTGTGCTTTCTCGAACAACTTAAGTTTTCAAATGAGATGGTCACACACTTCAACAGAAGCTATTAGTTTTAGTAAAGTTGAGGGTTATTAATGATCTTTAGACAATAGTAGGCTGTCCAGGCTAAATGTTAAAATTCTGGATTTTCCTTTATTGGATTTAATTCTTTATACCTGCATAGTCTTTGTACGTACATGAGTGTGGCTACTAAATATTTTTGGGTAGTTTTATGTAGTTTTAATCCGCAAAACCTTAAGAGTCTTTCTGGTTTTGGCTTATCATAGAGCTTGTTGGTAATCCGTTGAATATTTAGTTGTTAAGTACTTGCTAGTTGTATTTGAACTTCTATTTATATTTCATATACTATGCATATGGTTATGCAATCAATTGTGGTCCACTGTTCTTTTTTCTACAGTCTACAGATGAGGAAGTTGAACGCAGTTATGAGGAATTCTATGAGGATGTTCACACGGAATTTTTGAAGTTTGGAGAAATTATAAATTTCAAGGTAGTTACTTCTCTTTCTTTCTGTTGTTGCTACTATGTCCTCAATTTAGGATGTAACTTCCAAATCAGTGACAGCGGGGATATTCTGTTTGAAGTGAGCAGTGTCCTTTCCTACTCTTTTAAAGCATTTTGCACATAGTAAAAACTTACAGTTTCACGACTCCTTGATGAAAGAAGGATGATTTCAAAAGCTGAGTTGTTGAGGTGCCTTACAATACTCTAGCCTTTTCTCTTAGGTATATTTGGTTGCCAAGGAAGCAAAAAAGAAGTATTAAAAAAGTTAGTTACTTTGCACTTTAGGTGCGTTTCATAAGCAGGAAAGTCATGGGAAATCGTAATGACCTTCCCATAGAAAAACTTCCCTCCAACATTAGTCCTGCAAAAGTTGCCGGATTTCTGAACGGAAGTGGTTCTCTCTTACTTTTCTTTTTGTTTGGCGAAACATGTGCATGAAAATTA
The DNA here is from genome assembly GCF_001879085.1 of Nicotiana attenuata. Lineage (NCBI taxonomy): Eukaryota > Viridiplantae > Streptophyta > Magnoliopsida > Solanales > Solanaceae > Nicotiana > Nicotiana attenuata. The sequence continues at coordinate 27,041,857 of NC_031989.1, forward strand.
CACCCCCCCCCCGCCCCACACACAC
>NC_031989.1:27041901-27047877 GCF_001879085.1 Nicotiana attenuata
ACCCCCCCCACACACACACACACAAACAAAAATCAACTTTCTTGAAGTCCAAAAGAAGCCTTGAGGATCTAAAACATGTAACAATATATGTAAACCAAGGAGATCTTTTGGAGAGCTGTATCACATGACAATGAGAACTTTTATTTGCAAAGTAATGCTGTTATTGAAGGAGTTCTCCTTTAATCTGGGTAACCAACAAATATGTTTCCACATGTAGGTGTGTAGAAACGGTTCATCTCATTTGCGAGGGAATGTTTATGTACACTACAAAGATATAGATTCTGCGGTGCTTGCTTATCGTTCTATTAATGGCCGTTACTTTGCTGGCAAACAGGTATTTGACTTCCATTCAAGTTAATGATTTGTGGTTCAAATGAGATGCATTTTGCTGTTTGTTATTCTAATCAGCTTTCTTTTAAAGAGAACTGACCGAGTGAAGCAAATGAAATTTCCCCTTTTGATTACAGCCTATTGTTTTCTGTTTACCTTGGAGAGTCGAGGTTGACAACACTAACGCCCTAACGACACACTTCTAGGGATCACAATACCCCATATATGCACTTTGCTTACTTGCATTTGAACGACTTGGTTTAGAATGTAATGACAATTGCTTTTCTTCTGGTTCTTGATAGATTACATGCGAGTTTGTTAGTGTAACAAAATGGAAGGTTGCCATATGTGGGGAATTCATGAAATCGAAGCTTAAGGTACAACTTGAATCTCACTACTCTTGCTTATGTGATGTTTTATGACTTAGTTACTCTTTTTTTTTTTGTCAGCATTATTTTTGGGAGTAGATTAGTAATAACATTTTTATTGTTTCCCTGATTCTGATCTTAAGATCATCTTTATCTCCTAATTTATTAATATGAATTACACACATGTATTGACAGTCATGCTCTCGTGGAACGACGTGCAACTTCATCCATTGTTTCCGCAATCCTGGTGGGGATTATGAATGGGCAGATTTGGATAAACCACCGCCAAGATACTGGTTAAAGAAGATGGCTGCTTTGTTTGGATACACTGATGAGTCTGTCTATGATAGACGGCTTGAGCGGAAAAACTCAGAATGGATGTCGAATTCCTACAAGATGCCGACAGCTGATTCTGACAGGTTTGTTAGCTTTTTGCATCTTTCATGTGAACTTGATAGTGTAGCGATAATATCTTGATGCTTTAGTCTTCATAAAAGATTATATTGATACTTCATTGATGGCTATGAGATTTTAAGAGATTACAATGAGGCATGCCTGTTGGATATGTGAGCGGTGGCTAGCAGGTGGTTGTGTTGAATTTGAGCGGGTTAAGAACGGTAAAGAAAATTTGGTCAAAACCCAACCCATGTTTACTGCGAGTCAAAATTGGGTTAGATGATGAGTAATTCGGCTCTAACCTGTATTGTGTACACAAATGTAGAAAAAGATTAGCCATAGCCCATCTTAAAATATATAGAAAATTTAAGTCCATTCATTACACTATGTTTTAGGAATGAAGACATTTGTAGAAATTTGATAAACAATATTCCCCAGTCTTTCAGTGAAATACCAATCTTAAAAAATGTAAAATTTTTTAATTCCATTCATTACACTATGTTTTAGGAAAGAAGACAGTTGTAGAAATATGATAAATAATATTCTCCCGTCTTTCAGTAAAAAAATTAATCTAACCAGATTGCAACCAATCTTGGACATTTAAATGAGACAAAACCAACTACTCTTTGACCTAAGTGCATGAATTAAATCAATATGATGGATTGGGTCTCCATTCAACGGCTCACCTTTCTCTTTAGAAATATTTGCAATGCCTGATTAAATAAATCCATGAATACAGAACTTGGAATTTTTTTCCTTTTCTGTGAATACATTTATTGTTCTGGATTCCTCTTAGCCTAGCGATTCCGTTCTCTAATTTTCTGTGATGTATGCTGTTGCAAACTTGCAATTCCCGAGTTCATCGTGGACACTTCTAAAAATGTATTAGGCATTTAAAAATCACAAATATTAACAATTGCAAAAGCAAAACACTGAAACCAACTTCATCTTTTCAAATAATAATATCCTTATTTTTGGAAATGTAACTCTCATACATAATCTTCTTGAAGGGCTGCAAGAACTACAATAATAACAACATACCTAGTGTGATCCCACAAGTGGGGTCTGGAGGGTGGGGTGTATGCTGACTTACCCCTACCTTGTGTGAGGTAGAGAGGCAAGGCTGCAGGAACTATTTTAGAAAAATGCCAACACTCTTTGATTGGCTAAATATGAATGAATTATAAATAGAGGTGTTAAAACAATAGTAATTTTTCTTTTTAACAAACCACCTAGCACAAGTTGAGCTACAGATATGTATCATATTAAAGAGAAAATCTACAATTGGTGGAGGAAATCAGTTGATGCCTCCCTATTCAGTTTTAAGATAACAGTAGTTGACAATATTTTCAAAACCGTTTTCTACCTAAATGAGTCCATTTTATTATGGTTTGAGAAACGATCAGCCCATTTTAACCTAATGGGCGGTTTGAATAAGGTTTCATCATGCGCGGTGAGTCATACAATTTTGGGTTCAGATTGCCATATCTGATTACTGTTGACTCCTCTTTCTTCCCTCAGTTTCATCATTCTTTTCTAATTTTAGATGAAAGATGTATTATTTCCCTGTTTAATTTTCCAGAAGACTAAGGTGTGGGTGAATACATGGATGCATATCAATCTTGAGCAAGTATGAAATCCTTTGACTACTTGTTTCGATCCAGTATAGAAGAATTTTGTTGAATATTAAAACAGGGTTCAACGAACAATCTTTTAGGGTTCAACGAACATATTGGAATGTTATTTCTGTATCCTTTTATCTTGTCATCTGTGTGTTCGCAAATTGGCAGGTTCCCCCATCCCCCCCCCCCCCTTTTTTTTTTTAACCTTGTGATGAAATCCTCTCCTGTTTCTTTGTAATATAAGGATAGAGTGCAGAGAGCATGGTTTAAAATTCAAGACCAATTTAAATTATTATGCTTAATGGCTTCCTTGCACCATCAAATATTACCGACAGGAAAAGGCATAATTTTTTATTAGCGTACTTTGTTGTTACTATTTATTATATGTTCAAGTAAAACTTCTGATAAGTTTTCTAGAATTGACAGGCATCGCTCTGTAATGTCGGATTCAAGGGAGAGAAGGTCTCGCTCAAGGGAGAACAGAAGCTCAAGGATCCACTATAGGGATTATGATGGTCATAAGAGGGCACATCAAGATAGAGACGGCAGTATTGATAGGAAACGGCGCAAAATTCTTGATAAGAAACGGTACGTAGAGGAAACAGGACAACATGAAGAGGAAACAAATCAACATGGTAAAAATAGATATCATTGTAGTGACTCTGATGGGGATTTATCTGAGAGAGAGAGAGAGGGAGTTATTAGGCGCAGTCACAGCAGAAGGAAAAGATCAAGAATCCACCATAATGAAAAAATGAGGCATCGACATTGTAATGGTGACAGCAAAAGAGGGGTTAGCCATTCTGACTCTGATGATGATTTGCCGGAAAAGAGTAGATATAGAGATGCAGGATCTGGAAACGCAGAGAGGGGCTCAAGACATTGGAAGGAAGATCAAAGTACAGATTCTAGCGATGAGTGGTTCAGTGTGATACAAGACAGAAATTGCCATCACAAGAAAACTAAAAGAAGAATCAGGTCTAGGCGTCATGACAGTGCTCCATCATCACCCGATCGCTGGGATAAGAGAAGAGCAAGCCATGATAGTAGTACTACTGGAGATTGGACTGCTGCTGTCACAGATAAAAGAAAGCCAAGTTCTAACAAGAGTGTCGATTCAGATAGGGATTACCAATATCATCATAATGAAGACATTGAGGAAAGAGGCCGATGGGAACCTGATGAAGGTGCTACCGCAACACTCTCTAAAAGTAGTAAAGGGTCTGAAATTGATGATTCTGAAGATCACAACGTGGAATCTCAGCTGAATGATGATGGGGACTATAGAGGGAGTGCATCAAGGGGGAGCAGCCGATCAAAGAAGCTAAAAGGATCTAAAAAGAATAATAGTAGTCATGAGGAAAAAGACGGAAGTTACGATGGACACAAACAGCATTAAGTTAAGCTCCTAAGGCAGTCACTGCAGTACTAGTTTCACGACTTTCATACCCTATATATATAATCAGTCGAAATGTTGGGAAAAACTTGAGGGTATATATGAATGGTCTCGTGCATCAACGATTGGTAAATTTTGGTCTTGATTGTAAATAGTGAACTCTGACTTTGTCCGAATTTTGATTTCTCATAAATTTCCAGCTGCTGCTGGAAGTATCACCATTTAGCCCGATCAGTGCTATAGTACTTAACGTTGATCACACCTCCCTTGAGGTGTTCAGCTATTTCTTGATTAGAAAAGCAAGACTATTAGTTATGAAGTTAGACTTAACGAGGTCACATTAAAATCCATCAGTAGTAGATTTCTAATATAATTCTCTTAGGCTTCTGAACCCTTGAAGCAGCATGGTTAACATAGCAAATCACCCTCAGAGGGTTGAACTAAGAACTTGTTGGTAGGTGCTTATCTTGGATGATTGAATGATTAGTGTGTTACTGTGTTAGTTCACTTGATGGTATTTCGTAAACTAGCTAGCTCTTCTATGTTGGATGAAAAAAGGTTGTAGTGTTCAAATTTGTTTTTTTAGGAATCATACACTTGGCTCTCTTTGATGATCTTACTGTGATTAATATTTGAGACCTTGTACTTATTCTATTCTGTAATAGTTCTTTTTAAAGGACGACTTAATTTTGCCCTACATTTTATAAAATCAATTCTTGAGAAACATAAAGAGTTACATTGAGATGCTATATGGATAAGTGAATTTTGAGTTTTGAATAGGCTTGTATTTCTGATATATACGTGTAAAAGAAGAATCCACTTTCGTTCTTCCTCAATTTTATGATTACTCTCCAGAGATAATGCTTATTTGCTCATGTGCAACTAATTTTTCAAATTTTTTATTGTTTATTCTATTATAATATATAAGTTAATTAAAAATTTTAAACTCCGAATGATGATTTAGGCAAGTAGTTTCAGAGTTTATTTGGTGTGAGAAAAATCACCAAAATTTAATTATGCCTTATGTGTCATCTACTACAAAATAAAGGGGTATGTGGTTTTTTTAAAGTTGACTTTCACTTATTAATAGTCAAATCAACTAAACTGTAGTCAAAATGGACTTGAGTGCCCATATATATATATATATATATATATTAAAGAATAATTTTGAATTTATAGATAAAGTTTTTAAAATTGAATTAAAATAAAAAAATAAATTTATCTTCTTCTTTTTTTGTCAAGTTATCATACTTAATTTGGTTAATGATCATATGCAATCATGCTTGGAACTTTTGTTATCTTTTCTGATTATTTAAATACTACTGCGCCTGTGGCAAAAAAGAAAAAAACTATTCCATATAACTATAAACCTCTTTCACATTCAAAACCCTATAATTATAGTTCTTTAAAACAATATAGCTAGATTTGATTAAATCGAATTTCTTTTAAAGTAAATGTAATATATTAGGTACACGTCTATATTTATCCAGATAACAAAAAAGAGTTTAAAACCCGAATAAAAGTTTACTTACATATATAAAAGTTTACCTACATGCTGGAGAAAGAAACATCACAAAAATCAGTCAATATTCAACAAAATTATTTTTTTTCCTTTTGAAGAACGTTTGTTTGAAGAGTCAATTTGTATAAATGGACATCAAACAAATAACAAAACTTTGGCTATACAATTGCTATCATTAATTTTAATTTAGCACCTACTAGGAATTGAAGGGTATAAGCTTAAACATCTTCATTTAGCTGCAGTAAAGCCAGCATTGCAAGGATTTAATACTTTTTTATTGAAGAATATGAGCTTTGAATCACTAGATTATGTGAAAAGTTATTTTTCAAATTCAACAAGAGG
>NC_031989.1:27048200-27053005 GCF_001879085.1 Nicotiana attenuata
ATGGACATACAAACAAATAACTAAAACTTTGGCTATACAATTGCTATCATTAGTTTTAGTTTAGCACCTACTAGGAATTGAAGGGTATTAGCTTAAACCTCTTCATTAGCTGCAGAAAAGCCAGCATTGCAAGGATTTAATATTTTTGTATTGAAGAATATGAGCTTTGAATCACTAGATTATGGGAAAAGTTATTTTTCAAATTCAACAAGAGGGACATTGGTTTCTAATTGATAGTTAAACAAATTATTCAAAATGGGATTATTTTAAAAAATAAAAAGATAAGATATTTTTGAATTTTAGTAGAGTTTTTAAATTATTATAATAGAAGCATATCATGGATAAACTCAAGAAACCGAAATCTTATGGAATATTTACATAAATATCTGACCAGATTTACTGTTGACTTTTTATAGCTAATGAAATCCATAGATAGTATACTGGCAACACACGATTATACACATAGTATATATGGATTATATATAAATTACACATTCTTCAATTTTTTAATTTAAGTGGTAAGGCGAGCAGTTATTTAGGTTGAATAGATAAAGCCAAAAAAAATGGAAGAAGTTCAACTAAAGACTAAAAATATAAATAAAACTCATCCTTTTATAGCGAAATAAATTAATTTGTTTTAAAAAAAAAGACATAAAAAAAAGATAATGACAACGAATTTCTTCTTCTGTTTCATCTATGTTAAGTATAAACAATTTGGCAGTAGATATCATTTATTTATTTTTTTAACTCAAATACATAGATTATAAGATAATTGATATCTTAGAATTTTTTTTTTAATTTACATTGTGTGTCGTTTTTAAAAAATTATTACTAACAAACTGATATGATATCTAAATTTGAATATAAATGCAATTTGAGTAGTTTTCATTAAGGTCAAGCCAAGTATGGTGTCGAGAAAAAACTACTTGGTAATTTTAAGACAATATATGCAATGTTATATAATAACAGTCAACGTGTGTGTGTGTGTGTATATATATATATATATATATATATATATATATAGGCAGAGGCAGATGTAGAGTGTTGATGACAGGTTTAATTGAACCGAAAACTTTTCACGCTGAGCAAAAATTTATATGTATAAATCCTTAAAATTATAAACGAACCAATAACTCTAAAAATATATTGAGTTCAATGCTAAGAATTCATAAAGTATAAATTCTAGATCCACATCTGTATATGGGATATTCCAAATTCAAAATTTGTGGCTAGAGATATCGATAAACTCAAAATGACGTCATATTGAAATAAAATTTCACCAGCTAAAGAACCATTTTAATTTTTAGATTGCCGATTAAAGTAAATTTTAAATTAAGGACAATATCTTCAATTGCATCATTATAAAGATAATAAACATTGTATATATAAAGTTTTAGATTTTGGAATGTCAAAATAGAAATATTTTTTGAAAGATAAAACATACCAAATAAGAGTTCACGCCGTAGTAAAAGAGTCACCTCATAACCAAAAAATCGTTCATATTGTGTCAACCTTTGTGCTTTGACATAAATACAAGTTATTATTTCACTTTTTGGCTATTTTTAGGTTCCAATTACACCAATGAGAATGGTGCAAAAATAAAATTATCACTTCGAGATTTGAGAAAATGTTAGTCTTTTTTCATGTACTGTTTCTTAATTGATATCTAAATATTATCTAGAAGGTTTAAATTTTAAGGTTATTTACATATCATTCAAATAACTCGGATATTTAACATGGTTAATGTCAAATATCAAAATGGAGTCATACTGAAAAAAAAATTACTGGCTAAAGAATTTTTTAGCTTTTTAGATAGCCAACTAAAATGAGTTTTGAATTAAGGATAATATTTTCACTTTTGTTATTATAAAAATAATTATTATTGAAAAATAAAGTTTTAAAAACTGAAATTTTAAAATAGAAATATTTTTTGAAAGATATCAACACACAAATAAGAGTTCAAGTAGAAGTAAAAGAGACAAGTCGTATCCAAAAAGTCCTTCATAGTCTCAACCTTTGATTGCTTTGTCATAAATATGAGTTATTATTTTGCTTTCCGACTAATTTTAGGATACAATGACACCGGCGAGAATGATATAAAAAAAATAGTATTAGAAACTTAAGAAATGGTTAATTTTTTTTCATGTAGTGTTTCTTAATTAATATCCAATGATTATCTATATTTAATAGAGAAAGTCTAAGTTGTAAGATTATTTACATATAATCCAAATAACTCAAATATATTACATGGTTAGTGTCTGCGCATTTGCGCGGGTGATAATACTAGTAATTAAAAAGAAAAAGAAATTAAGGATCTAGCGGATAAAATGATATAAAATATTGATTACAATTTGAGTATAGAAAAATTATTATAGAAAATTTTCTCGTACTTTATATTTTATGTTTTTTCTAAATGTTCAACACATTTTTCTTTTCGAAATGAACATATAACTAAAAATATTTTTAGGCCATATCACCCGACCTAAAGATTCGAGATTTAGATTTTAGTACTTATAGTTTGAGTCTCTTTTCCCCCTCTCCTCGCCTCAGAAAAACGAACCGAGGAAAGTGTCGCCACCACGGCCTCCAACTGCAACCGCCAACCTCCTTTATTCTAATTGAGAGTTGAGGGACAAAGAAGCTGAATTTCACCAATATTAATCTAAAAGAGCTGCCCATTTCAACGGGTAAATTTTAAAAATAGCTAGATTTACCATTGGTCGTTCAAAAATAACCCAATTTCAAAAGTAATCGAAATTTAACCACTTTTTATATAAAGATAAATCTGAGCGAAAACACTGTTCAAAACCCGGAAAATACTCCAGTATATTATGCTGGAGTTCCAGCATAAGTATACTTGAACTCCAGCATATTATATTGGAGTTCCAGAACAAGTATGCTGGAACTCCAGCATAATATGATGGAGTTCCAGCATAAGTACACTAGAACTTCAGCATAATATACTGGAGTTCCAGCAAGTATATTGGTCCAGTATAATATACTGGAGTTTGGAGCACCGGTGCTCCAGTCTCCAGTATATTATACTGGAGCCAGCAAAGTATACCGATCCAGCATAATATGCTGGAGTTCATACACAAGTGCACCAAACTCCAGTATATTATGCTGGACCGACCTCTATTGCAGCAAAATAGTGGCTATTTTTCATTGACTTGGTAAACGCTGGCTATTTTTGATTGACCAGTCCGAAAACTGGCTATACCGTGCTATTTTTACCATTTCAACTCCTAATTTAGAGTTCGTGGAAGTGTTCTTCAATAGTTAAAACATTTTTATCTCTTCTTTACAAACAAGGTTCGTTTGCTTCAAGGGCGACTCCATAAAATTAGTGGCCTAACGCTAAATTTTAATTGGAGACCTTATACTTTTCTAATTAGTACATATACGCATACATATGTAGAAAATAGTTAGTTTTGCCATTTTTTCATACTTGTTATTTATAGTATAACATTCTTAAATACATATTATTGTTACATTTGATATTGTTTATATATATATATATATATATATATATATATATATATATATATATTGTCACGACCCCAACCCCGGTCGTGATGGCGCCCAACACACTGCTAGGCAAGCCCGACCAATTTAATAACCTTAACCATTTTTATACAGTTTATGAATTAATCAACATGGATAAATTACTAAGTCATAATAATGAAATTCCTGAAATAGAGGTAAAACATGCGGAAATCCAAATATCAATACTACTACACAGTCGAGAAGAATCCGGTGTCACAAGTCTGAGCCTCTAATACATGGGTATCAACCCTACTACATATCGTTCTCTAAAAAATACGGAAATAAAGCAATAAGATAGAAGGAAGATCAGGACTGCGGACGTCAAATGCAGCTACCTGATATTCCCGGATAAGCTGCTAGGCAGAGAAATCCTCACACAACCTCAGATGTACCTGGATCTGCACGCAAGGTGCAGGGAGTAATTGTGAGTACTACCGACCAAGCGAGTAATAAACATAAATAAAGACTGAGATAAGAAATCCTGAGTAGGCACAAAGTAATTCTATAAATACAACAACTTACTGTCACACCTCCTTTTTTTACACCTGTGAGGGTATAAAGGAGTTTTTCCAATTTAAAGGACGTCGGAACGGGATTTATTATTAAACATTCAGAGTCGCCACTGGGAGATTAATGGTGTCCCAAGTCACGTTGATCCCAATCCGAGAAAATTATGGACTTGTTAACAAGTACGCGAACCAGAACTCTGAGTAAGGAATTCTGTTAACCCGGGAGAAGGTATTAGGCATTTCCCGGACTCCGTGGGTTCTAGCACGGTCGCTCAACTGTTGGTGTTTGCTTTATCTGATTTTAAAACGTATTTAACCTATATGCCTTTTAGTAGTTAAACCGTTTTATTGTTTATTTTAATAATTTAAATTGCAACGGCGTGAAAATGCGCTTCTAACCACGTCGCACCAAGTTTGCACCCCGTCGATGTTCAACACATTTCAACTTCGTTGAGATTTGGGATTTTGGGTCACATAAATGTGCACCCACATTTAGGAAGGTAATATTATTAAAATACGCGCCTAAAGCAACTACGGCATTTATTATCTTTGGGAAGACCGTTGAAATTCGCTAAACGGGGGTTCCCGCCCGAATTCTAAGTATTTTTATATAACATTTATTGAGGGGCCCCCATTTATGTGTTTATTGTAGCGAGGGGCTCATCCTCATTTTTATTTATCAAAGAGCCAACCTAAAGAAAACTACACTTCTCTGCTTAATTGGTCTCTAAAAATCTCTCTCTTGTGTTG
>NC_031989.1:27055749-27067063 GCF_001879085.1 Nicotiana attenuata
AACCCTAATCGGAAAAGATAAGGGGTTTTAGAAGAAACTTTGAGGAAAACGTTTAGAAGTTTAGAGAAAACATAGATCTAAAACAGATCTAAAAGAAATCGGAAGAACCTTAAAGGTTAGGGTTTCAGAAGAACCCCAAGTGGTTAGAAAGGCTTTGAAAAACCATCGATTTAAGCAGGAGAGTCAAGAGTCAGACTCGAATAGCCATGGCTGGCCGGAGAAAGGCTAGAGACAACCGAAGAATAGTCATAAACTAAAAACAACCAAGGTCTGGACCAAACTTTCCAGGATCTAGCCTCGAAACCAGGATAATCCGACATGTAGAAGCTATAGGAGGTGGATACAGGCCTCTGATGGCCTTGGAAGCCATGTATTTGGGAGGTTTCAGGGTTGGAGTTTGATGGTGGCGGCTGGGTTTGAGAGGGGTTTAGAGAGAAAGAGATTCAGAGGCGGCGGAGTGTGTGAAATGGGGTTAGGGTTAGGGGTCGTTTGAATTAAAAAAGGTAAGGGCCGATATTGGCCGTTGATCATTTAGATCAACAACTAGGATTAGGTAGGGGATCCGGGTTGGGTTATGATGATGGGTTTAGGTCGGATTAATTCGGAATTGGGTCGGGGTAATTGGGCCTCAGATTGGGTTTAATTGGGGGTGCCAAATCAGGCTAAAATTGAAAAAAAAAATGGGCTAACATTTAAATAGCCACTTTTCCCTATTTGATTTATAAAAAATAGTAAAATAATTTTTGGAAATAATTTAAAGGTACTAAAATGACTAATAGTACATAATTATCAAATTAAAAATACTGGACTTAATTTTTATAGACATAAACGCAATTAAATCTAAAAGAGGCTAATATTGCAATTATGCAATTTAGCTTTAAAAATACTAAATAAATTTGTAAAAATATGTAAAAATTATATTAGCCACATTTTAGCATAAATATGAGAATCCAATAAATGAATCACCAAAAATGATAATCTTGGGAATAATTATTGGGTTTTTCTGGATAAAATAGGGCAATAAATTGATTTAAAAATCCTTAAAAATTAAGAAAAACATTTGGGCATACTTATATAGGCATGCTCATGCTATTTTGAAAGTAGTTTGCATGTTTAAAAATATATAGGAAAAAATTGGGTATCAACAGCTGCCCCTCTTTACCCGGGAAGGATGAAAGAGTTGTTAGGTAAAGATTTGTTGACCAATTTTACCGAACGAAATGGATCGAGGGGGCTTAGGCCGTGCCCTGGCTTCCGAGCTGCCTACATATCCCTGGTTTTACAGGAATCAGGCCATATGTAGTTCATGATCCATCGGCGGAGTATGCCGATGGAGACTTTCAAGAAAGGATGCAATATTCAGGACGGGGGAATGGTTAAGGTTTGATAGGGCTGCGGGAACTGGAGCGGGATCGCTCCTGCCGAGATGGCCATTGCTCGCCGGTTTACCTACAAATAAGCAATACAAGCATATATGGTGCGTAAATTTAATCATGATGCAAATTCCCGTCGGACCATGAAAGTTGTCTTCGGACGGTTAGAATGACGTCCTTATACCATGATGTCCTGGGCCATAAAGCATAGAATAAAGGATTCACAGGCCATGAAATGATGCTCTCGGGCTATAAGGATGATGCCTCCGAACCATGACGCCTTTGAATAATGATATGCAAAAGATTAAAAGGGATCCTCAAGCCATGACATGGGGTTCTCGGGCTATGAAGATGAGGCCTCTGAACGATGACACCTTTGGATAATTTGGCGATCTTTCAGCCCATGAGATGCAGTATTTGGCGATCTTTCAGCCCATGCAATGCAGTAGGTGGCGATCTTTCAGCCATGCAAATGTAAATAAGGCGGTGATCTTTCAGCCATGCAAATGTAAATAAGGCGGCGATCTTTCAGCCATGCAAATGTAAATAAGGCAGCGATCTTGTGGCGATCTTTCAGCCATGCAAATGTATTTAAAGCGGCAATCTTTCAGCCATGCAAATGTAGATGGAGGTAGAGCTTAACCTCGGAAGGCAGAATGGTAGCCTTATGCAATGCAGGAAATGCAGATGGAGACAGCGTTTAGTCTTGGAAGGCAGAATGGTAGCCTTATGCAAGAAATAAAAGGGGAAATGGTAATAGAGTTTTCTTAGTTGATAGAAGATTGCGGTATCGTGACTACTGGGGACATCGTGACATACGGAATGCCACTGGTGCGTGTGGATAGCAAATGTTGGTAAGTGCAACAGTTCTGAGAGTTGTATTCTTGAACAATGTTGGTCTCGTGAGTGTATAGTATGTTAGATGCTTTCGTAATCCAAGTGCCTGCATCCAAAGAAAAATCGTGAGTTTTGTAAAGGGGGGAGGTTATTTCGTATCCCCGCTGGCTCTCCTTGGCCTGTTCGGCTTTGATCTGGTTATACGGGACGTATCATTGGGGTAGCGTCGCTAAACAAGGCAATTTCAGAAATAAATATGCATGATTTTTGTAAAAATATGACATAGGTATACAATTAAGAAACAACTTTTAGATGAATCGACGACTGTGATGTGGCTCAAGACATTGCGACCTCTCTTGCTACGGAATTTTGAGGGTCCTCCTCAAAATTCTGCCCCAGTTTAATGGGTTGATGCTTCCGATGGTTGCCTGCGCTGACTGGCTGAAATTACTTCGAAATTTTGAGGGTCCTCCTCAAAATTCTACCCCAGTTTCCTATTTCGGGGGGAAATGAAAATTTTATTGAATTGTGACCGAACCTAGAAGGCTGCCTACGTATCCCCTCTTAAACGGGAATCAGGTCAGGCGTAGTTCAATTACATCATATAGGAAAACAATAAAGATTACACGTAGTAACGCTTGACTGTATCTGAATTAATTGGTTTTGGCCAAACTTCTCCATCCATTTCTGCAAGTATGAGGGCTCCTCCTGTCAAAACCCGGTGTACCATGTATGGCCTTGCCAGTTGGGCGAGAACTTCCCTTTGGCTTCATCTTGATGCGAAAATATTTTCTTTAATACCAGCTACCCTGGTGTGAACTGTCTCGGCTTGACTCTTTTGTTGAGGGCTCTGGACATTCTGTTCTGTTAAAGTTGACCATGGCAAACTGCGTAACGACTTTTTACCCATTCTGCGTCGTCAAGCTCGGCCTCCTGTATAATCCTTAAGGAAGGAATTTCCACATCGGCAGGGATGACGACTTCTATACCATAAACCAGCATATAGGGGTTGCCCCTGTTGATGTGCGGACTGTGGTGCGATACCCCAATAAAGCAAATGATAGCTTCTCGTGCCACTGCTTATGCTTCTCTATCATTTTCCTTAGTATCTTCTTGATATTCTTATTGGCGGCTTCTACGGCCCCGTTCATCTGAGGTCTGTAGGCTGTGGAATTCTTGTGTTTGATCCTGAAGGTTTCACACATAGCTGTCATCAAGTCACTGTTGAGGTTGGAGCCATTATCAGTGATGATCGACTCTGGGATACCGAATCGACAAACAATACGGTCGCGGACGAAGTCTGCCATGACCTTCTTAGTCACTGCCCTGTAGGATGCTGCTTCGACCCACTTGGTGAAATAATTGATGGCTACTAGGATAAACCTGTGCCCGTTTGAAGCAATGGGCTCAATTGGACCAACAACGTCCATTCCCCAGGCGGCAAATGGCCAGGGCGAGCTTGTTGCATTGAGCTCATTTGGCGGCACCTTTATCATGTCGGCATGAATCTGACAGCGATGGCATTTCCGGATGTACTGGATGCAATCTGTCTCCATAGTCATCCAAAAGTAACCAGCTCGGAGTATCTTCTTGGCTAAGACAAAACCGTTCACGTGTGGATCGCAGGTCCCAGCGTGAATCTCCTCTAGTGGTCTGGATGCTTCCTTTGCATCGACACACCTTAATAATCCCAAATCAGGGGTCCTCCTGTACAGGATTCCTCCGCTGTGAAAGAAATTGTTAGACAATCTCCGCAGCGTGCGCTTCTGGGTATGATGGGCAAGCTCCGGGTAATCTCCTTTCGCCAAATATTCCTTGATATCATGAAACCAAGGCTTTCCGTCTGCTTCCTCTTCAACATGGGCAGAGTAAGCTGGCAGATCATGGATCTTTACTGGAATGGGATCAATGAAATTTTTGTCGGGATGATGTATCATGGATGACAGGGTAGCCAATGCATCAGTGAATTCATTCTGGATTCCGGGAACATGTCGGAATTCTTTCTTTGTGAACCTCTTTCTCAACTTCTATACATGATGCAGATACGGGAGTATCTTTGAGTTCTTGGTTGCCCATTCCTCTCTTACCTGATGTATGAGTAAATCTGAATCTTCGATTATTAGCAACTCTTGAATGTTCATGTCAATGGCCATCTTGAGCCCTAAGATGCAGGCTTCGTACTCGGCCATATTGTTAGTGCAGGGGAACCTGAGCTTGGCGGACACTGGATAATGCTGACCGGTTTCTGATACCAAGACTGCTCCTATACCGACTCCTTTGAAATTTCCTGCTCCATCGAAAAACATTCTCCAACTGTCATAGGATTCTGCAATGTCTTCTCCTATGAATGATACCTCTTCGTCAGGAAAATACATTTTTAGGGGTTCGTATTCTCCATCTACGGGGTTTTCCGCAAGATGATCTACTAGTGCATGTCCCTTGATTGCCTTTTGAGTTACGTAGACAATGCCGAATTCACTTAACAGGATTTGCCACTTGGCTAGCTTGCCGATGGGCATAGGCTTTTGGAAGATATACTTTAAAGGATCTATCCTTGATATGAGGTATGTAGTGTAGGCACAGAAGTAATGTCTCAGCTTCTGGGCTACTCAAGTCAAAGCACAACAGGTGCGCTCCAACAGAGAATACCGGGCCTCGTACGGAGTGAACTTTTTGCTGAGGTAGTAAATGGCCTGTTCCTTCCTTCCTGTTTCATAATGTTGCCCCAGAACGCAACCGGAAGCTCCGCCTAACACCACAAGGTAGAGTAATAAGGGTCTACCTGGCTCAGGCGGGACCAAGACTGGTGGTGTTGACAAGTACTCCTTGATTCTGTCGAAGGCCCTTTGACAATCGTCGGTCCATTTGGTAGCGGCGTCTTTCTTCAACATCTTAAAGATTGGCTCGCAAATGACTGTGGATTGTACTATGAATCGGCTAATGTAGTTAAGTCTTCCCAAGAAACTCATCACGTCTTTTTTGTTCTTTGGCGGTGGCAGTTCTTGAATGGCTTTGACTTTTGATGGTTCCAGTTCTATTCCTCGGCGGCTCACAATGAACCTAAGCAGCTTCCCAGCGGGAACCCTAAATGCACACTTTGCGGGGTTCAGTTTCAGCTTGTACCTCCATAATCTATTGAAAAACTTCCTCAAATCTTCCATGTGATCAGTGGCCTTCTTGGACTTGATGATAACATCATCTACGTACACCTTGATCTCCTTGTGTATCATATCATGGAAAATGGTAGTCATGGCCCTCATATAGGTGACTCCTGCATTCTTTAGACCAAATGGAATTATTTTGTAACAATACATCCCCCACGGCGTGATGAAGGCCGTTTTCTCAGCGTCTTCTTCATCCATCTAGATCTGGTGGTAACCGGCGAAACAATCCACGAATGACTGCAGCTCATGCTTGGCGCAATTGTCAATCAGGATGTGTATATTTGGCAAGGGGAAGTCGTCTTTCGGACTGGCCCGGTTGAGATCCCGGTAGTCGACACAGACTCTGACCTTCTCGTCCTTCTTTAGTACTGGCACAATGTTGGCTAACCATGTTGGGTATTCAACTACCCTGAGAACCTTAGCTTTGACTTGCTTAGTGACTTCTTCCTTGATTTTCAAACTCATATCAGGCTTGAACTTCCTGAGCTTTTGTTTTACCGGCGGACATGTCGGGTCAGTTGGCAGTTTACGGGCCACAATAGATGTACTTAGACCCGTCATATCCTCATATGACAAGGCGAATATGTCCTCATATTCCCTGAGAAATGCTGTGTATTCCCTCTTTTCTGACGGCGACAAATGGACGCTGATTCGTGTTTCTTTGACTTTTTTTACATCTCCCAGGTTAATATTTTCTGTTTCGTCCAGATTGGACTTTGGTCTGTTCTCAAAGTTCTCCACCTCTTTGACAATTTCCTCTGGTATATCATCTTCCTCTGAATCAATGTCCGTTTGTTGCGTTATCTCATTGCATGTCACAGTCATTGTTTCATCAAGATAAGTAATAGTAATGCCCGAGGCTCGTCGGGCTCTGGTTGTTCTGATAGACCAGTTATTGATGCGTGCTCCTCTGCTTACGGCCTGTATGAAAGGGCCTTCTTCCCCCTCCTCCTCAAGGATAACACAACAATCCATGTCATCGTCTTCTAAAAACAAGCTTTTCATTGTTGCGAGCGCCTCTTCTTCGTCTGTCCCATAAACGATGTCAGCCTGTTTGAATGTCTGTTCTAAGTGTGGTATTGATTGCTCCAGTGGGTAGTAAGGACCACGCCATGGCGGCGACCAGTTGTTGAACTCTTCCTAAGTGTATTCGTATCCCAGACCGAAAGTAGTGCCGTGCTTCTTGAGCTTTATGGGTTTAGCAGTCCCCTAGAGATTCTTGCCAAGCCCCTTGCTAGGTTCGTATCCACTCCAGTTCAATATACTCTCGATCTTGTTGTCCCACCATTTATCTTTATCAACAACATTGACTCGCTCGTTATGGTGGTAGGTTTCCCCACCTAACTTTCTTCTTCCCCCTATTGCCGGAATGGTCTGACGACTGTATATGGGGTTGCTGCCATCACCGTGAATGATTACTTCTTGGTGGTTCCATTCAAATTTCACGGCCTGATGCAGTGTTGAAGCAACAGCCCCCGCAGAATGAATCCAAGGGCGTCCTAATAGCAGATTGTAGGATGCGGGCACATCTATCACTTGGAACTCAACATTGAACCAGGTTGGTCCCATCTGAAGACACAGGCTGATCTCACCGATGGTGGCCCTCTGCGATCCGTCAAAAGCTTTTACGTTGATTGCTCCTTCTTTTATCTCGTGCAAACCTTTGCCCAACTTCTTGAGCGTTACCAGAGGACAGATGTTAAGGATGGAACCCCCGTCGACCAGGATCCTGGTGATGAAATAGTCCTCACATTGTACCGTGATATGCATGGCTCTGTTGTGACCCATCCCTTCAGGTGGCAGCTCGTCCTCATGGAAGGTGATTTTGTGGCTCTCTAATACCTGTCCCACCATGTTGGCCATTTCCCTGCCGGTGATGTTGCTTGGCACGTAGGCTTCACTTAGTACCTTTAGCAGAGCATTTTTGTGTGCCTTGGAATTCTGCAGTAGTGAGAGGATGGATATCTGCGCTGGTGTTTTGTTCAGCTGGTCAATGACCGAGTACTCTTTAGCCTGTATCTTTCTCCAAAGATCGTCTTGACCTGTCTCAATGATGGGTGGCCGGTTGGAGGCCTGCTTGCTAGACTCAGCTAGGTATTCAGGGGCATAGACTCTCCCTGTTCTTGTCATTCCCTGTGCTGCAATAGTTTCTTCGAACCTGACCTTGCCTTTTCTCCTGGCTTCAGCTGTGTAATCCCAGGGTATAGCTTTTGTGTGGAATGAGGGCACAACGGACATCGCCACTGGGATTGGTGCGGCCACCTTTATTTTGAATGGTTGGATCTGGACCCTGATGGGGTTAAGAGTAATTGCTGGCTTCTTTGGATTATCGCCCTCTGTGATCAACCCGATGAATCCCTCGGGATCCCAATCATCTTCCACCTCAATCATGTGAGTACCCCCGCCTTTATGGTCCGGAAGAGGGTTGTTACGGACATTTAGGGCGGGTTCTTTTGCTACAATAACCTTATTATCGATCAGCGACTGGATCTTGTCTTTTAAGGAACGACATTCGTCGATGGTGTGTCCCTTCTGCCGGAATGGTATGCGCAGGACTTGTTTGGGTTGACCCACTGAGAAGGATTCTCTGGGGTTGAAGCAGGAATAGGGGTGACATAACCGGCAGCTTTGAGTCTCTCATATAGTTGGTCAATGGGTTCAGCAATGGCTGTATATTGTTTGGGAGCCCTGCGGTCAAAATTTGATCGTGGTCTAGGGAAATTTTGACGAGGAGGAGGTGACTGATAGTGGATGGTTGAGTATTGTAAGCTTGGTAGACATGTGCGGGTTGGGAATATCTAGTTAAGTAGGTTGATATATGGGAGGTGGAGATGGTTGATAGGCGGGTGGTGAGGGTGCTTGGTAGTTCGGAGTAGGCTGATATGTGAGTGGAGGTGTCGGGTAGGTTTGGTATTTGATAGGAGATTTGGTTCTTTGTGCAACCACCACAGCTCCTACGTCTCTCTTTTTGGACACACCACCGGACTGCAAGGCCTTATTTGTAGCCTGCAAAGCCTCGAAGTTCGTGACCATACCGCTCTTAATGCCTTCTTCGATTCGTTCCCACAGCTTGATGATATCAGAAAATTTATAGCTTTCAATCATCATTAGTCGCTCATAGTATTGCGTGATGTTATAAACGTCAATACCACACAAGAGGGGGGGGGGGTGATTTGTGTGGTACCTAATTTTCGCGTTAGAAGAACCTGGTTCTTCTAAGTGTTCTAACTACAACAGTTTGCGGAATAATAAATACTGAAAGTAAAGTGCACAGAGATTTTTACGTGGAAAACACCTGGCTCAAAAGGTGAAAAAACCACGACCTACTACTCAGTAGGATTTTCCCAAACTCCACTGAAATCACTGAGCCAAAAACTGCATTTACAAAACTCTTTGTAAACCTAAGGATTAACTATAATACCAGTGTAGCACACAGCCTCAACTGTTGCGACACTTTCAAGTTAACTCTAACTTGAATACTCAATATACCTATTACAATTGCTTCTAGATAAAGCTGAAAGGTACAATATGAAAACCTACTACAATTGAACTAAACTTAGAATTAACACAATGATGAAACTGGTTCTTCTATCTTAGTTCATGTAGCTTCAGACGTGCACGCTTGTATCTCGCATATGTTGCTTGCAAATCAGACTTGATCTTTTTGCTCTCGAATATGCTTAACTTCTGCTTATGTGCAACCTCCTGTAAAAGAGAACAATCGTTATATTTATAGAGTTAGTAATCAGAGTTTGATAAGAACTCGAATTGTGGATCCTTTGACAATTCGAGTCCAAGAACAACTCTAACTCCTAATCCATATTCTTGATCCGGATATAATTCTCTTTTCATAAGGAGACTTCAACTCCTTATCCTATATGCAATCTTTTCGATCAATTCAGAAGATATTCATCAAGATATTGCTGCTTGATCCTCAAGGACTTATCTTCTTCACGTGCATCTCATGTGTATGGGCCATCCCAACTGTGTCTCCTTGATGACCCTGGTCCATCACTGAGTTCGTTTGTCATTCTTCAAAACTTCAACTGATCTTGGGCCAACATCGGGTCCAGGTTGGACTGACAAACTCGGGTCGTCGGGACCCTGGCTTCGAGTTGAATGAGAGTAGGGCTTCGAACCCTCGGACCGAGACTTAGCCTCCAGACCATGCAATAATCTTCGAGGGGGAATTCGCTCGGAAACTCGAGAATAGAGATTTCCTTTAGGCTTTCGAGAGCAGTTTCCGAGCGGGGGTTTGCTTAGACTCGGACCATCTGGAAACTTGTTTGGAACTTGATGTAGATAGCCTTAAAGGCGTTGTAGATAGATTATGGATGAGGGTTTACCCGGATTTAGAAGGTACCTCAGGCCCACACGAGTCTTGCAATGATATCGATGGCCCTTTGGAGAGGTCCTCGAGATCGGGTACCATCTCGGGACTGGCGATGATGCCAATGGCTTCTTGGAGCCTAACTTCTTTTCGATGGAGATCCTCGAGGTCGGTTACCACCTCGGGATTCGCAATGATGCCAGTGGCTTTTTGGAGCCTAACTTCTTTCTGATGGAGATCCTCGAGGTCGGGTACCACCTCGGGATTCGTAATGATGCCAATGGCTTTTTGGAGCCTAACTTCTTTCTGATGGAGGTCCTCGAGGTCGGGTACCACCTCGGGACTTGCAATGATGCCGGTTGACCACGCCTTTCGTTGATGATGAGGAAGACGAAGGTCGGGAGCGGATGGGCCGATTCGTCCGAGTACGAACTGTCGATATTATCCCTGTGGAGTTTATGCCATTCCCTGAGGAGTGGAATTTTGCACGCAAGTGGTGTACTCCTACCTTCGTAGTTTTGCTTATGGAAAAAATAGGCTCTGTAGATGCGTCTTCCTTTCTTTTCTGCAGCAATTTAATGTACGCCAGGAGAGGTCCCCAACCTGACGGACTGGGCTCGGAAGCTAAATTCTATGAAAAAATGCTAAATTTTGATTTGTTAAATGAATATTTAGACTTTGGATCAACCATTTTGATACCGGACCCTAGATTTGACGTCGAGGGTCCGAGGAAAATAATGGGCTGCGCAGTTGCGGAATCGGAATTCCAGGGTCGAACCGAGTAAATTTTTAAAAGAATTGTTTTTCTCAAATTGTTAGCTGAAAAGTTGAAATGATATTTGATTGGAAACGTGTTGGTATCGGGCCTAATTTTGGTTCCGGCGCCGTACAGGTCTTATATGTGAATTAAGATTCCTATAAAATGGTTAAAAACCGGACGTCGCTTGATTAATTTCGGACTTAGTTCAGAATGTGGAAACTTGATGATTATGGAATTCATGGAATTTTAGGTTTGATTCCTTGTTTTTGTTGAGGTTATTAGGCGATTTGATCCGACGGATACAGTTCGTATGATGTTGTTGAGAGTACACATGTTGTGGTTATGGACCCGAGGGCCACCGACGGGTGTGTTTCCGAGGTGTTTCGGGATAGTTTTAGACTTATAAAGTGCCAGGTTCCAGTTCTGGTATGGCCTTCTCGCGTTCGCGGGAGGAACCCTCAGGAACGCGGTGAGTAAATATTGCTGAAGGAAAATTCCTGTCAATGCGAACGCGTAACCAGGTCCGCGAACCGTGCGAGCATTGGGGCTCGTCTCCTTCGCGAACGCGGGCCTGGAATCGCGAACCAGCGTAGGGTAAAGGGGGAAGGGTCACTTAGTTGTTCTTTGGGATGCTCTGGCGCGATGAAAGATAGCACCGGTCATCGAATCACGCGACGCCGAGGACTCGTGCGGGAGGATTACTTGCTCGAGGCCTCTAACTTTCATTTTTTGATTTGGCTCGAAGGCTTCATCTTCCTTTGCCAATTTTTTTTCTCACCTTCATCGCAGCGCGGCTTGCAAGCTATTTTCAAATCGGAGTCTTGGACCTGTTTTTTCCAATCGCTCCTAT
>NC_031989.1:27067088-27125275 GCF_001879085.1 Nicotiana attenuata
GCGGGCCCTATACTCATTTTCTTTAGTTAACCAAGCCCACTGTTCTCGTGATGATTCAACAAATTCCTGGATGTGAGGTCGTTTGGCCGGTCTTCCGAATGCAACGTCCCTTCTATACCAAGCCTGATAATCAGGCGACACTTCTCCTTTGGCTCGATCTCGAACACAAGTGTTTGCCGCCAAATATTGACATTCGCTCCAGACTTGGCGGACCATTGCTTCAGGAAACTGGCCATCAGGGCCAATCTCCACCACTTGCAAACTAAGATCATCATCCTTGGGTACTATCTGGCATCTCCCCAGCTGCCTCAACACTCGATACGGTGCGTAAGGCTGAATGCTTCTAAGCCCCATCAAAAGGAAATGTGGTCGGGCTGCCGGCATATATACGATTTCATCAACGAGTAACCATCCCAGTGTCCACTCTATTTGGCTAGCAGTGAGGGACCGAAAATACGTTGTCCAACCCGTGACTCCTTCTGGCAATTTGGCCCCTTTAATCCTCGTGTAAAACTCTTCTATGCATGTTTTTTCTGGAGACCTGTAGCTCAAAAACTGAGGACGATGACACAGATGCTCGATCATCCACATTTGTAACAATAGACTGCACCCCTCGAAGAAAGCTTCCCCGGCCTTGCAGGCTGTAAGAGCACGGAAGATGTCGGCCAATATCATAGGTGCAAGTGTACTTTTGGCTTGAGTAATTAACGTGCTGACGACCCCAGCTATTTTTATGTCAATGTTCACATCCTTCCTTGGAAATACTAAAAGCCCCAGGAAAGCCACCATAAAGGCGAAACATCGATGTTCTTCCCACTTCTGGCGGTTTCCTTTGCTACATATCTTACTTTCTGGGTTGTTGAACCCCCTGATATGGCCATATCGATGATATATGAAGCTCAGAGTACAAAAGCCATTTGCCAGATCTGTGTTATAGACGGTTCTGACTATCTTCAAAGAGTTTAGAAATCTATGCACGGCTACAACTCTGGGAGCAACCAAGTATTTGTGCCTCAACGGAACCTCATCCTTTCCAATGTAGCCAGCTATTTCCTCTAATGTCGGGATAAGCTCAAAGTCCGAAAAATGGAACACATTATGTGCTGGGTCCCAACATGTAACCAGTTCTCTAATAATATCTCCCCGAGGCACAATATCGAGCAAACCGGTAAGCCCTTTCAAATGTTTCTTGACTGCATCTTGCCCTTCTCTGCCTAAGTCGTTCCACCACAGACGTAACTCCAAAGGGATTTTATGCATGATTGAAAATAATTCATTTTGAGTCGTGCTCATCCTGCACATTTATTAAGGTGATTTTAATCACTTATTTTGACCTAAAAGAGAAAAATGGCACAATCTCTGTTCAAATTTCCAATTTAAACAAATAGCCGGTATTGCGGATACGACCTTTCAGCACTTCATAAAGAAGATTTTAAGGTTGTGCCTGCAAACCGTTAAAAAAAATGACTCAGGGTGGCTGTTTTTGCAAAAACAGCCTTCCGGCGCCCTTCTGGGGACATTCGGCTTATTTTAAACAAGCATGGCGGCACCCGACTTATTCATGATGAAATTAAAAATTTTGGCATTTTTTGGCTATTTTTGAAAAAGGGGAGGTTGGACCCGATAAGGGTTGCCTACGTATCTCACATCCGGTGAGAATCAAACCAGCATAGTTCGGGCAAATAAATCTAACTATTTTGAAAACAAGACTCTTTTTTGTTTTTGTTGGCAAATACACTATTTCTGAAAGCAAGATTCTTTTTATATTTTCTTTTCAGTGGCAAATAAAATAAACTAATTTGAAAATAAAACTCTTTTTGTTTTTCTTTTCCATTGGCAAACTAAAAAGAACTTTTCTTTTTTTTTTTTCATTTTCTCAAAAATTCGGCAGCATTTCGGCACTACTTGGACATTGGTTTTTTCTAATATAGGAAATTAACTCTCTACACTGCTATTTTCTCTTTTGGTTTTTCCACTTTTTCCCAAATATTCAAAGCCGGTCAGCATGCGGGTCCCAAACAGATAAATGCACAAGTAGGATGCAGCAGGATGGTCCATTATTCCGGGTACACCTGTCCTAGACGGACCCAACCCCTGTGTTGAGTCCCCTAAGTCATATGCACGTGATGCAAATAAGCGTTCCTACTAGGGATCCGGCATGAAGTCAAGTTATTCTAGGTTCAAAGCCTGGGTATAAGTTCTAGACTGTGTACCCGAGCGGACAACTCGAGTCGAGGAGGGGGCTACGTACCGGGAACCAAAAGGCCATCCGGCTTAGTAACTTGTCCGGCCTCTTTCTTATTTCAGGGTATTGACACTAACAGAATAGGGAGTCTCAACCAGTAAGCACATCCCCGGAGATGAGAAGAGAAGGGTTTCGGCACAGTTTATATACAGTTCAGATAATATCAAAGTGGTAAAAAGCAACATTTTGCACACTTAGCATGAAACATGTAGGAAAATCAGATATAACCAAATACAACAATATATCTAAGCTCGAATTCTGAACCCTGAACCGGAGATTCTGGGTTCGCTCCCCAGCAGAGTCGCCAGAGCTGTCACACCTCCCTTTTCACTACACCTGTGAGGGTGTAAAGGAGTTTTTCCAATTAAAGGACAATCGGAACGGGATTTATTATTAATATTCAGAGTCGCCACTTGGGAGATTAATGGTGTCCCAAGTCACCGGTTGAATCCCGATCCGAGGAAATTATGACTCTGTTAACAGTCCGCGAACCAGAAATCCGAGTAAGGAATTCTGTTAACCGGGGAGAAGGTGTTAGGCATTCCCGGGTTCCGTGGTTCTAGCACGGTCGCTCAACTGTTGTATTTGATTTTATCTGATTTCAAAACATGTTCTAGATTATGTGCTTTTATTAGTAAACCGCTTTTATTTCTATTTTTAATAAGAATTGCAACGTCATGAAAATGCGTCTCGAACCACGTCGCACCAGTGCACCCGTGATTGTTAACACATTTCGACTTCGTTGAGATTTGGATTTGGGTCACATAAATATGCACCCGAATTTAGGAAAATAATATTCTTAAAATACGCGCCTAAAGCAACTACGCGTTTTACTTTGCGAGGGCCATGAAATTTTACTAAATGGCACGCCTCGGATTCTAAGGTTGAGTTAGAGCTAATTAAAACGAGGGCCACGCAATTGTCATTTTGTTTGGCATGGCATACCTCGAAACTATTTAAAAAAGGTAAACTATGCCTATGAGGTTTAATACTTTTTAAAATAAACTTGATTCTACTAACTGAATTAGGACCCAATTAAGGAGAGGGTCATTTAATTTAAAGTCCAGTGCTAGCCGTCTCTCAAGTTAGGCCCAAAATACTATTTGTAGGCAAGCAGCGCATTAGACCTCTGAAGACCCAGCGTAAATACCACAAACAAACCCAACGAAAAGATACAACAGCTGGAGCACAAGGAACCAGGACCAAGGCCTGGAGAACCCCATTATGAGAGCCCGTGCGACTAATATTGGGCCTGGGGTCCAAGTGAACCCAACTGCAGGTGTGATGGCATAAGAAAAGACTTCAAGATAATCAATACATGGAGAAGGGCCCAAGAGGCTCATATTCCTGTGCACTTAACATCGCAAAGGCAAACCATTACTATGCTGAAAATTGATTAGAGTTAATCTAAATATATAAAAAAATCAAAAATACTCAAACTATGGTCACATGCATATATTGACTATCCCAACCACAGGAAATGAATTTAGGCGAGACACACTAATTATTGACTATTTTTATGCTTTGGAAACTGTTCCCAATTATCCTGAATGGATTGTTCAAGTAGCTCAAACCTACAGTGAGAAATCAAATACCACAATTGACCAGGTTACTAAGAGACTATCAGGTTCACTCACACTAGGTCAGTGATAGAACCTGACAGTGCCTCCCTGAGCCATAAACCAAGCTATCAAACTATATAATATTCCAGTACACTTCAAATACACGATACTTGAGAGAATCAAGTAAAGGAATAACTAAGAACTGATACACAAATCATTTTAAGTAATTATTACAGGCCGACTATGAACATAAAGTAGAGAAAATCAAACTATAACAAATAAGTAGATCATTTCAATAAACTGAAATCAATTCTCATGTTTCATCATTCCCAGTTTACTTCATTTTCTGACTTATCTCACAGCCATCATGGTTACAAGAAAATGTACCTGAAATGGTAAAAATGAGTGAACAAGGAGAATCAGCAGCTAGATTTGAGCAGAGAATGAACCAGCAACAAACAGTCCAGATTTAATGATGAAACCCAGAACAACAGCTCAAAAATTTGATGGAGCAGTAAACTCAACAGTGCAAAACCCCAAAAATGCAATCTGAACAAGGGGTACTGAATTCTAATAACCAAAGCACCCAAAGGAAATCATTGACTGACTTTCAACCCATTTCAAAGCTAGAAGGTGAACCCCAACTCTGATCAAAAGATGCTTTTCCCAAAAATTCAAACTCACACTCGATGGAACGGTAGTAGCCTATACTTCCTGTATTTTTCTTATATTTTAGCTCTCTAATTCTTATCTTTCAGAATCTGTAGGCTCTGTATTTTGTTCTGGATTTTTAGCTCTTCAAAACCTTCCCTTGAAAGGCAAGAATGATACCTTATATAGGCTCAAACATAGGGCAGCCCTCAGGTTCTATTTTTACCCTTTGCCCCCTTTTGAGTTTTTCTTTTTAGCTTAGATAGCCCCCAATTCCTAACTTTCTACCCAAGTTTTGGTACCTATCCCTCTGAAATTTTACTAAAGCCCCTCACTAGAAGCTTCCAAATCAGTTAGAGAAAAGATTCCTACCCAGAATACCTAGACTACCCTCCAATACCCCTGAAATTACACTCAGCACTCAAACGGGTCAAGCTGACCCAATGGTTCAGGGATGGGCTTTAAGCAAAATCAGATATACCCTTTCATTGGGCTTGCGAAACCCAAAATCAAACCAAGTTAACAAAATTCAGTACAAAGTCTCGAAAGGAAAACGGGTAGAAGCATTTTGACATCACAAACGGACCCCTAAACTAATTTGGCTCAAGAACTAAATGAGAAATCACACAAACTATAACAAAACTAGAGGGAATACTAATTAACGATTAACCCGGATTAAAGGGACACATGCAGAAGTGACTTTGAGAAAAACCAAAGAAAACAAGAACATAGAAGAAGATAAGGAAAAGAAAAATGAAGAAAAAGGGTCCATGAAAATACCTGGTGCAAAACAAACGGATAAAAGCCCCCTGAACGACCCTTTGGAAGAATCCGATTTTGGGCCGAATAAAACCTTAATCACATGTTCTCAATGAAAACACGAACTAAAGTCTAATCCGAGCCCAAATCTTTGTTCAACTGGCTGACCCGCATTTTTTATTTAGGGTTCTGATTTTAGATTTGATATTTGAGGAGTTCAGGGGTGATTTGAGGGAAACTGGCCATGGATTAAGGGAGAGGGGGTTGTGGTGGTCAAGGGGTGTGGATTTGGCGGTGAAAGGAGGTGGCGCCGCCACCGGAGAACTCATGGCGGCTCTAGGGTTCATAGATTCAAATCTAGATTCGAGGGATTTGGGTAGGTTTTAAGGAAAACTGATGATATATTTGGGTTGAGGAGGTCGAGGCGGGCCTATGGTGTCAATTTCATGGTGATTGAACGCCGGCCGCCGCCGTAGGCGATTCCCGGCCGGCGGCAGGCGGTGGTTTAGGGCGGAGCGGTGAGAGACGATTGCGGGGGGCCTGAGAGGGGGGGTAGGGCATTCGGACATATATATATCAAACGCCCCCCAGTTAAGAGCCGTTGGATTAAACTACCTCGACGGCCCAGATCAATTACGACCTAAACGGGGTCGTTTCAGTTAAGGGGAAAGACCGGACCGGGCATGGGCTGGTATTGGGGCAGGCCTGGTCGGGTAATTGTTATTTGGGCTAAGGGGGTTTGGGAAATTGGAAGGGGTTAGGGCTTGAGGGGTTTTAACAGCTTTGGCCCAACAATTGGGTATTGTTTTAATGAACCTTTTCTTCATTTTCTATTTCCTTTTCTTTCTTTCTTTTAATTTATTATTTTTCAGATTTTGTAAAAATGAAAAATTAAAATAAAAGACCTGATTTAATTCCCAAAACTAAACTACTTATTTCCTCAAAATTGATTAAGTCCTAATTTAAAAGAAAACTTATGACAAATTCAAAAATTAAAAGTTAAAAATGTAAAATGAACTATTTTTGTTATTTTCTTTACTTTAAAGTAACTTAATTACTAATTAATCCTAAAATATAAAATTAAATCCTAAAAGCAAATGCCAAATGTATTTTTTTGTATTTTTCATATGAATTAAAAAAAACACCAATAAAATGCAACAATTATCAAAAAATAACACAAAATTCACAAAAATTGTAAAATAATAAAGAAATTATTTTGTTTGAATTTTGGGAATAATTCATATAGGGCAAAAATCGCGTGTTCACAAGCCCGACTCAGATCTACGATCGCATTTGCGATCGCAAAGTTGACATGCGGCCCGCAGAATGGATCGCAAAATGCTCCCCAAAACCTGAAGACACTGTTTGGGTATGAGATAGAAATGCGGTCCGCATACCCGTTCTGCGGTCGCATAATGCACCGCAGAACTACCCCTTACAAAATCCCAAGGGGATTATGCGACGACTATGCATATCGATTATGCAATCGCATAGTTGACCTCAAATTGACCAACACACTGTTCCATTCCGTGGTGACTATACGGTCCGCATAGCTATTATGCGACCGCATTCTCGACCGCAGAATCGCACTTTTCTGGAAAACATTATTCCTTGACTTTTTAATGCATAGACCAGTCCAAAGGGTCCGAATCGCGGCACGTATTCCTAACTTTTGGCACTACGAGCTCTCGGTTTTTGAGTAAAAATTTTCACGGGGCCTTACATCCTCCCCCACTAAGATCATTCGTCCTCGAATGAGGATCAAGGTTCACTCATTAGAAAATTTTCTTCATGTAATCTCAGTTTCTCACAATCATGGAACACCTCAGTAGCTCCGAATTTGGCTAACTCCCTAAATTACTAAAAATTTCGCCAGAGTTTCCTTTGTATTTAGGCCTATCCACCTGTCAGAGAGCCCCAGAAACATATCCTAACAGCATATACATATTCCATAGACACAACATAACCTGTACAATACTAACCGTGGCCGCATAGGCAATCATATAACCAAAACGAAACAGAACAGTTTTACATAGATCAAATCAAGGATACAGAGTTCATAGGGACCAAATAGATGAAAGCTATTACATGGCTATACAAACAAATGTGGGTACTTCCTCCTCATTTCTTCCTCGGCTTCCCAAGTGGCTTGCTCAACCTGCTGGTTTCGCCATAACACCTTTATGCAGGCAATTTCCTTATTCCTCAATTTTCGGACCTGCCTGTCAAGAATGGCAACTGGAACTTCTTCATAGGACAGTTCTTCATTGACCTTAATAGTTTCAACTGGTACGATAGTGGACGGATCTCCCACTGCTTTCTTCAACATAGATACATGAAAGACTGGGTGTACCAATGACATCTCGGGTGGCAACTCAAGCTTGTATGCCACCTGACCAATCTGCTGGTGATCTTGTACGTTTCGACATACCTTGGGCTCAATTTTCCTTTCTTCCCAAATTGCATGATACCCTTCATGGGGGAAACCTTTAAGAATACCCAATCATCTTCTTTGAACTCCAAATCCCTCCGACGGACGTCCAAATAAGACTTTTGGCGACTCTGAGTAATTTTCAACCTTTCCTTAATAATTTTGACCTTCTCCATGGCCTGGTGCACAGGGTCTAGCCCTATCAATTCAGCTTCTCCAACCTCAAACCACCCAATGGGAGACCTACATCTCCTACCATACAATGCCTCAAACGGTGCCATTTGGATACTAGCGTGGAAGCTGTTATTATAAGCAAACTCTATGAGTGGCAAGTGATCATCCCAGCTACCTTTTAAATCAAGAGCACAAGCACACAACATGTCCTCAAGCGTCTGAATAGTCCGCTCCGCTTTCCCGTCGGTCTTGGGGTGAAAAGTTGTGCTAAGATTTACCTGCGTGCCCAAACCTTGCTGAAATTTCTTCCAAAAGTTGGTTGTGAATTGAGCCCCTCGATCAGAAATGATTGAGACTGGAGTACCATGCAACCTGACTATTTCCTTGATATACAACTAGGCATACTGTTCTGCTGTGTCGGTAGATTTGACTGGCAAGAAGTGCGCTGATTTTGTGAGTCGATCAACAATCACCCAAATTGAGTCAAACTTGCGCGGAGTGCGCGGCAACCCTACCACAAAATCCATATTGATCATCTTCCATTTCCACATTGGAATTTCTATGCTTTGAGCCAGTCCTCCGGGTCTTTGATGTTCAGCATTCACTTGCTGACAGTTCGGACATCTAGCTACAAAGTCCGCCACATCCCTTTTCATGTTGTTCCACCAATAAACTTCCTTAAGATCATGATACATTTTTGTAGAACCTGGGTGCACTGAATACCTGGAAGTGTGAGCTTCTGCCGTGATCCTTCCCCGAAGACCGTCAATATCCGGAACACATAGGAGGCCATGGCACCGTAGGGTACCATCATCCATGCTAAGGGAAAAAGTTGTGGTCTTGTGTTTATGGATCCCCTCTTTCAGCTGTGCTAATAAAGGGTCGTTGAATTGCTTTTCTTTCACCTCCGCCACAAGCGACGACTCAGCCCTATTCTGCACAACTATCCCTCCATCATTAGAGTCCGCAAGGCGAATTCCCAAACTGGCCAGTTGATGAACCTCCCAGGCCAATAGCCTTTGATCTGCCCTCAAACGAGCCAAACTTCCCATAGATTTTCGACTAAGAGCATCCGCCACAACATTAGCCTTTCCCGGGTGATAGAGAATATCAATGTCATAATCCTTGAGTAACTCTAGCCATCTTCTCTGCCTCAGATTCAACTCCTTCTGCTTGAAAATATATTGAAGGCTCTTGTGGTCCGTGAATACATCCACATGGACCCCATATAGATAATGTCGCCAAATCTTTAGCGCAAACACCACTGCTGCAAGCTCTAAGTCGTGGGTCGGACAGTTCTTTTCATGATTCTTGAGTTGCCTAGAAGCGTAGGCTATAACCTTGCCATGTTGCATTAACACACATTCGAGCCCGATCCTTGAAGCATCGCAATACACCACAAACCCCTCTGTACCCTCTGGCAGAGTTAATACCGGTGCTGAAGTCAATCTTGATTTCAATTCTTGGAAGCTCTTCTCACAAGCATCTGACCACTGGAACTTAACTGCTTTCTGGGTCAATTTAGTCAATGGAGAGGCAAGAGTAGAAAACCCCCTCCACGAACCTTCTATAGCACCCAGCAATACCCAAGAAACTGCGAATCTCTATTGGAGTGGAAGGTCTAGGCCAATTCTTCACTGCTGCAATCTTTTGAGGATCAACCATAATTCCTTCCCTGGAGACGACATGACCCAAGAACGCGACAGATTCAAGCCAAAATTCACATTTCGAAAATTTCGCATACAATCGATGCTGCTGAAGAGTCTGCAAAACTGCCCTGAGATGGTTAGCATGGTCCTTTCGACTTCGGGAATACACAAGAATATCATCAATGAATACTATTACAAAGGAGTGTAGAAAAGGCTTGAAGACTCGATTCATAAGATCCATGAAAGCTGTCGGGGCATTTGTTAGTCCAAAAGACATCACCAGAAATTCAAAGTGCCCATACCGAGTCCTGAAAGCTGTTTTTGGAATATCCTGCTCCCTTATCTTCAATTGGTGATACCCGGACCGCAAGTCAATCTTTGAAAAACACATAGCACCTTGCAATTGGTCAAACAAGTCATCTATTCTGGGTAGAGGGTATTTATATTTTATGGTGACTTATTTAAGCTGCCGGTAGTCAATACACATTCGCAACGACCCATCTTTCTTCCTTACAAACAAAACCGGTGCACCCCATGGTGACACACTTGGCCGGATGAAACCCTTTTCTAACAAATCCTTCAATTGCTCCTTCAGTTCCTTCAATTCTGTCGGTGCCATTCTGTAAGGTGGAATTGATATAGGCTGCGTGCCTGGCATCACATCGATCCCAAAATCAATCTCCCTGTCAGGTGGGATCCCAGGAAGCTCATCTGGAAAGACATCCGGAAATTCACTCGCGACAGGCACAGACTCAAGGCTAGGTGCCTCGGCATCGGTGTTCGTAGCATGGACTAAATGATAGATACACCCTTCTTGATCATCTTTGCGGCCTTAAGGTAAGAAATAAACCGACCTTTAGGCACTACATTATCTCCTTTCCATTCAACCACGGGCTCGTTAGGAAACTCAAGCCTCATAGTTCTTGTTCGATAATCAAGCTTGGCAATACATGAATAGAGCCAATCCATTCCCATTATTACATTAAAATCCACCATCCCTAATTCAATAAGATCGGCCATGGTATCCCTACCACGCACCGTGACAACACAACTTCTATAAACTCGAGTAGCCGAAATTGACTCACCAACCGGAGTAGATACCGAGAATGTTTCATGAAGTTGTTCTGGTTCTATCCCGAATTCCATAGAAACAAAAGGGGTAACATAGGACAGGGTGGAACCGGGGTCAATAAGTGCATATACATCATGGGATTGAATAGTCAAAATACCTATAACAACATCTGGAGAAGCCTCTCCAGTCTGGCGACCACTCATAGCATAGAACCGGCTGGGCCCTCCTGAACTCTGCGCACCACCCCTAGCTGCACCTCGCCTTGCGGGTGCTGGGGTACCTCGAGCTGGAGAGGGGGAAGAAGATGTAGCAACTGCTGGGCTGGCAGGCTGTGATGTGCCCCTGCCCTCTCCCTGGCGGGATATGCAACAATGCCTCTGAATATGACCCCTCATCCCACATCCATAGCATACGGGTAACTCCAAGTAGCAAACCCCTGAGTGCATCCTCCCGCACTTGGGGCACGGGGACCTCTGCTGCCGCTGGGACCTCTGGTGGGATCCCTTGTCGCCTTGACTGGGCCTAAAACGACTCCACTGCTGCTGCTGGCTGGGCCCTGATGGAGGTGCAATAGCTGAAGACTGTGCAACAGACTGGGATGGCCCAGATGATCCTCCCCGGAAAGCTGACCTCCCCCCACCTAGTGACTCACCGGCGCACCCTAGCCTCCATTGTGGGAAACATGTGAATAGCATATTTTGACGGGTGGGAAAACTCCATATGGTACTCCCATACACTTCTGCTACCCTGCTTCAGATTTTCGAACTCCGCTGCACGGGCTGCCCTTGTCTCAGCAGGCAGAAAATTATCTATAAAGGCATCAGCATACTCACTCCACCTCGCCGGAGGGCTCCCCTCCTCGCGGGAATCTTCCCATAACTCAAACCACGCATAGGCCACCCCTTTCAGACGGTAGGCAGCCAACTCTACTCCCTCCGTCTCAGTTGTACGCATAACCCTGAGGGTTTTGTGCATCTCATCAATAAAATCCTGAGGGTCCTCTTCCGGATTGGCACCCGTAAACACTGGAGGGTCTAACTGAAGAAATCTGTTCACCCTGGAGCTGGTGGAATCCCCTTGCTGGCAAGATAAACTGGGTGCAACATTTGATCTCTGGGCCTGAGAGGCCACTAGCTGTGTCAACATCTGAATAGCTCCCCTAAGATCCCCATCAGCAATACCAGAACCAGAAGCTGGGGCTTGAGGCGGAATAGGAGTATCAATGGGAGGGATAGTAGTACCCCCCGCAGGTGTAGGAACTGGGGTAGTCTGCTCTGGAATAGGAGAACCAAGCAGAGTGATAGCAAGGCGACTACCCTCAACCACAGTATCAAGCAGTGATTCATCAGCCACTCCTGAGGTGGCATTGGCTTCTTGGCCAACTATCGCTTTCTTCTTATGTGCCATTCACTGAAAGGTAGAGCAATGCACTATTTAGAGGGGTGAAAGATAGTTTCACAATTAACGCACGATCAAGAATGTCAAAGAAGGGTGTTATTCCTAATGCCCAAGTAGCCTCCAACTTATAGATGTGGTCGACTTCACACCGATTAGAAGGGCTCTACTAGACACGGCTTCGAGACGTCCTAGGACACTTTAAAACCTTAGGCTCTGATACCAAGTTTGTCACGCCCCAACCTTGGGAGGCGCAACCGGCGCTCAATCGAGTGAACCCAACTGAGCAAGCCTTATCAAATGCTTCCTACCCAACTCAATGCGATTAAGGGATCCGATTCCGTTTAATTAGACAATAAAAAGGGGTTGTATATTTAACATTGATAGCTTATTTATAACACAACCTAAAACCGTAGTTAGGCTTCCAAGATTTCATACAGTTATAGATTAGAAGAAAGCAAGAGTACAAAGTTACAACATGGTTCATTGGCCTGTCCAATACCAGTACATAACCCACACACAAACGTCTACGGAGCCTATAAGGATACAAAAGGCAATGATAACAACGCCGGCAACAAGGCCCCGGCTATACCTAAAAAGTGGATATCTATAACAAAAGGTGTACAACATAACCCCTTGAAGGAGAAAGGGGGCTCGCCAAGACTTCGAAAGGAGAACACTCCGCTACGCGCGATCGGCACTGTCCGCTATGGATCCACCTACATTCATTTAAAAATGTAGCGCCCCCGGCAAAAAGGGACGTTAGTACCATGGAATAGTACTAGTATGTATAACTAAACACCATCTAGTTAGAAAGAACTTTCATACAAAAATAAGGCAATCACAAGTATAACTCAAAGGGAACTTTAAATGGCCACAACATTCTCAAATAAAAGAATCATACAATTTTCACATCGTGTTTCCATAGCTTTCATTTTGGGCATTTCATACTGTTCATCATTGTTCACATTACCACCGCTAACTTGAGCGGAGTCCGATCTCGACCCGATCGGCTAGGTCGCCTCATTGGAGACTTTCACTTCAATCACAAACTCATTACCACCATGTGCGTAGCATGGCGTCCGATCTCGGCCCGATCGGCTAGGCCGCCTTACCAAGGCGTTTCCCTTTTCCATCAATCATCTCATTTCAATCTTTGTTTCCCATAAATCATTTCATAGGCACTTGGGGCCACAGCTATCACGTCATATATTTGGCACTAGGCCACATCTCACATCATTCCCAATTTCAATGCTAGATTTGTAATGTAGGGAAATAGGTGCACACAGGAGTAATTTAAATTGCAAGCATAGATGAGACTTCACATAGATGGCACAACAAACGCAACTTCAATCTTAATTTAAGGTCTATGCACTTCAATACATGATTCATACTCTTTGCCCCTTTTAATCTATCAAGATAACACATTGATCATGTAGAGACACATCTTTCACGTATACAAGGTTGCAACACCAATTCATGTGTAATAACAATCAATACAAGAACCCAAGCTTTAGTCTTACCGCATTTACACAAGCACCAATGAAGCTCAATTTCTAAAAGATGGGGTTTTAGCCATACATACCTCGATGGAGCTTTCCTTAAATCTTTTATAATAAATTTTGGGACTCTTAGCACTTCAATCTATTTTATAAGAATTGCAAATTGAACCAAGAATTAGAGACATGATTGGGATTCTAGTTTATTCGAGCATATGACCAAGCACTAAGGGTGCACAGTGATTCTAGGACCCTTTTGTGAGAGATTTCTATTATTTTATTTCCCAATTGCTATCTTTTTAATTCACAACCTCCCAATGCTCCATTATCTATTGTGCATGTAAGATTACTAGCCCTCATACCCATGTACCCACTTGCTAATTACCTATTTTAATAGAAATTTCGAAATTATAGATGAGGGTACAGTTCTTACCTCTTAGGATGAAGACCTAGTGATTTCCATTGACAATCTTCAAGGATTTGGGGCAAAAATTGAGAAGGGACTTGATTAATATTACTCCCTCTCACTCTAGAACTCTCTCTCTCACTCTATATGCTGGGAAATAATAGAGAAATGGTCTAATGGGATGTTTTTAATGGGATGGGGTCAGGTCTTAAAAATTAGAAAATAGGAGCCCGACTCAGATCTACGATCGCATTTGCGATCGCAAAGTTGACACGCAACCCGCAGAATGGACCGCAAAATGCTCCCCAAAACTTGAAGACACTGTTTGGGTATGCCACAGAAATGCGGTCCGCATACCCATTCTGCGGTCGCATAATGCACTGGAGAACTACTCTTTACAAAATCCCAAGGGGATTATGCGATGACTATGCGGCCCGCCTATCGATTATGCGATCGCATAGTTGACCTCAAATTGACCAACACACTGTTTCATTCTGCGGTGACTATGCGGTCCGCATAGCTGTTATGCGACCGCATTCTCGATCGCAGAATCGCACTTTGTTGGAAAACATTATTCCTTGACTTTTTAGTGCATAGACCAGTCCAAAGGGTCCGAACTTGGCACTACGAGCTCTCGGGTTTTGAGTAAAAGTTTTCACGGGGCCTTACAATCGTGAAGGGAAAACTGGGACAGGGACAGAACTCTTTCATTGCAAACACGATGGCTTGGTCCCGAACACGAAGTACTGGGGGATCTACCCTTCGCGAATGTGACCAGCCTCTAGCGAACGCGTAAGGTTATGAGATTCTGGGGGGGATCTGGCCAGACGCTCTACGCGAACGCGAGCCCAAGCTCGTGAACACGAATGCCAGGGGGACAAGTTATCGCGAACGCGTAGCGTTTCTCGCGAACGTGAAGTCCATTTGAGCAGTTGCTCTTCGCGATCGCATCAGGCCCTTCACGAACGCGTAGCAGGCTTGACGCCCAGGGATTTAAATGTCTCAATGTCGGGATTTATCCCATTTTTCACCATTTCCATGTTTGAGCTCGGCCTAGAGGCGATTTTGAAGAGGTTTTTCATCCCAACGTCATAGGTCAGTAGATTTTAACTTGTTTCCTTCCATTTTCATAAACACCCATTGATTTTAACCTTTAATATATGCTTCCATGGTAGAAATTAGGGATTTAGGTAGAAATTGGGGATTTTGAGAAATTACGATTTAGACTTCAAATTGAGGACGGATTTTGAAACTAAATACATAATCAGGATCGGGGGTGAATGGTAATTAGGTTTTGGTCCAAATCTCAGTTTTGACCAAGCGGGCCCGGGGTTGACTTTTGTTGACTTTTTCTAAAATCATTAAATATTGAATATTTTTCACTCGCGAGTAGTTTTTAAAGCTTATATTAAATTGTTTGAACTATATTTGGTTAGATTTGATTGGCTTGGAGGCAAATTCTAGAGGAAATACCCCGATTGAGCTTTATTGCATAGTGAGGTAAGTGTTGGATCTAACCTTGGCTTGAAGGAATTAGGAATTTTTGAACTATGTGTTATGTGGATTATGTGAAAAAATGTGTATATGCAAGGTGACGAGTGTATCTACGCCTTCCAGATAACTGATTTCCATGTTTTTCATCATTCCATGAATTATCTTGTTCCATGCCTTAATTGTTACATGTTTTATTTGACTTCTATGCCACAATTGGTATTTGTCATTTAATTATTCTCGTACTAAATTGTTCGTCCCTTCCATGACTCCATGCTTATTTGCTGCTTGCCCTTAATTGTTTTACTTGCACATCTTGATTGTCACATGTTTTACTTGTCCTAATTTTTTGTAATATTTGTTGCATTCTATGATGTAGTTTCATTTGCGTGAGTTTGTTTAGTTTGTTAGATACCAATAAACTTATAAAGTTGAAACTTCGAATTTTTAGAGATTCTTTGATTATTATGTGGTCATTTATTGCCTTGTACCTTTACTCTCTTGATGTAGACATTCTTGTAAATTGGGCTACCAGATTTTTTATGTTAACTGAAATTGTTTGGGGGAGCGGGTTGCACTCCGCAACAGAAATTGAAAGGAAAGGAATTGAAATGGTGGAATAAGGGAGGATTTTCACATTTATAAATGACGATAAGGTGGATTTGGTTGCGCTCCACAACAGATTGTATATGTGGTACTTGACATTGATAAATGATGATATTATGAGATCGGGTTGCGCGCTGCAACACTTTGTATATGTTGTACTTGTTATTATTGTTGATTTGACCTCGGCATTTTTGTATGAGATTATGAGACGTGTTATTCTGGGCTTTCTAATAATGAGGTTTGAGTTCATTTCCATGAGTTAATTGCTTTACTTCCAATTCCTATTTATTTTTCTGTTATTATCATTGTTACTGCATACAGGTTATTGTAAGTGGCCCGCTTTAGCCTCGTTACTACTTCGTGGAGGTTAAGCTCGGTACTTTCAGAGTACATGGGGTCAGTTGTACTCATACAACACTCTGCACTTCTTATGAAGATACCTGAGTTGGTCCTAGCGGTGCTCTTTAGCTTTTACTAAGATTCAGTTGTTGTAAGAGATTTGAGGTATAGCTGCACGGCGTCCGTAGCCCTGAAGTCCCCTTCCCTTCTATCTTTACTGTTCTATTGAGTTTCAAGATAGTGTATTTTGTTCAGACCTTGTTTGCAGCACTCTAGATGTTCATGTACTCGTGACTCCAGTTTCTGGGTTATGTTTAGACTTCATTGTTTGGTATTATTTTACTCTAGTTAAGACTTATATTGTTATTATTGTTAATATTTTGTTTTTAATTATTATAATCAGTTAATTTTCTATTTCACGTCGGCTTGCCTAGCAAGTAGATGTTAGGCTCCATTATGACCCTGAGGTTGGGATTTCGGGTCGTGACAAGTTGGTATCAGAGCCCTAGGTTGCTTAGGTCTCACGAGTCATGAGCAGGCTTAGTAGAGTCTGGAGGACAGGTACAGAGACGTATGTACTTATCTTCTAGAGGCTATGGAGTTTTAGAAAAAAATTCACTCCTTTTTTCCCCATCGTGCGATTTTGTTCTATCATGGATGTTTGAATCATTCCATTCTTGTTCTCTCACAGATGGTGAGAACAAGCACATCATCTACAGCCAGGCAAGAGCTGGAGCCCCCTGTTGCAGCTACTACCAAGGCTAGAAGCTGAGACAGAGTTCGAGCCATAGGCCGAGGCAGAGGCAGGGCCCAACCTAGAGCCCGAGTACCAGCACCCACAATGGAGCCTCAAATTGACCATGGGGAGGAGATTCTAGCTCCGACCATACCAGTTTAGCCAGCTCAGGTCCCGGAGGGATTTATAGCCACTCTAGTGCTTGAGGATGCTCTAGTCCACTTGGTGGGCCTTATGGAGAGTGAGGCCCAGACCGGTGTATTTTCGGTGGCACAAGCTCTCTCGGGCTGGGGGACGATCACAGACTCCCGCTACTCACACTCCGAAGTAGATGCCCCCTATATCAAACTCCAGCAGCCCAACCAATGGGTCTAGTTCAGCCGGTTATTATGGCACAGACCGAGGAGAGGCACGCTATATCTTCTGAGGCCTTGATGAGGCTGGATAAGTTTACCAAGCTCTTTCCTGTTCATTTCAGTGGTTCACCTTCTGAGAACACACATGATTATTTGGACGGTTGCCACGAGGTGTTGTGCAATATTGGGTATTGTTAAGACCAATGAGGTCAACTTTGTAGTATTCCAGATGACCAGTTTTGCCAAGAGATGGTGGAGAGATTATGTGTTGACCAGATCAGCTGGTTCACCTTCACTTACTTGGGATCAGTTTTCGCAGTTATTTCTAGAAAATTTCATTCATTTCACTCTGAGAGAGGAGTATCGCAGGCAGCTTGAGCGCCTTTAGCTAGATGGCATGAGTTAGTATGAGATTCAATTTGTGGACCTAGCTCGCCATGTTGTTGTCTTGCTTTATTCTGAGAGGGAGAGAATGAGGAGACTCACTGATGGACTCACTTTAAGTATCAGGCTACAGATGGCCAAGGAGACTGGGGATGATATCTTCTTTTTGAAAGGGTCATAAAGATTGCTAGACGAATCGATATGGTTCATGGTCAGGAGAGGGGGCCGGTGTCTGACAAAAGGCCTCATCATTTTGGTAGTTTCAGTGGTGCCTCATCTGGAGGCAGGTGTACTTTTGGTAGAGGCCATTCTCCTATGCCATTCCAGTCAGCGCTTCAGGCATCCCACGGTGCTTCGGGTAGTCGTGGTCCTAATGTATCTCATCCTGAGCAGCTAGCCTACAGTGCATCATTAGCTCCTATTAGTGTGCCTCCAATCCAAAGCTAGCACAGTGGTTATCCGGTCCGTCTGAGTAAGTCTCAGCTTCAGTAGCCACAACTGTCGAGAGGGTGTTTTGAGTGTAAGGGTACATGTCACATAAGGAGGTATTTCCCAGGATTGTGGAGCAGCATGCCACAACAGAGTTCTCATGCCATGGTTTTGGCACTAGTTGCTTCATCGCCCTCTCAGCCAGCTAGAGATGGGGGTCAGGCTGCTAAAAGGTGGAGGTCAGGCCATTACTGGTGGAGGTCAGGCCATTAGATGTGGAGGCCAGCCAACTAGAGGCCGTCCGAGAAGCGAAGGTCAGAGTGTTAGGTCTCAACCCGTTTTCATGCATTCCCAGCTAGATATGAGGCGAGTCATCTGACGTCGCTATCACAGCTATTGTTCCGGTTTGCTATAGAGATGCTTCAGTTTTAATCCTGGCTCTACTTATTCCTACATGTCATCCTATTTTGCTTCATATCTGGTTGTGCCTCATGATTCTTTGAGTGCTCCTGTGTACGTGTCCATGCCTGTGGGAGATTCTATTATTGTAGACTATGTTTATCGCTCGTGTGTGATTACTATTGGGAGTCTTGAGACTAGTGTTGATTTGCTACTTCTTGATATGGTAGACTTTGATGTTATTTTAGGCATGGATTGGTTGTCATCGTATCATGCTATATTGGACTGTCATGCCAAGATGGTGACCTTAACCATGCGTGGTTGCCTCGATTAGAGCGGAGAGAGACTCCTGGCTATTCTACCAGCAGGGATATTTCTTATATGAAGGCTCGGCGTATGGTCGAAAAGAGATGACTAGCTTATTTGGCCTATATTCGTGATTCTAGTGCGGAGGCATCTTCCATGGATTCAATACCAGTTTTGCATGAGTTTCTAGAGGTATTTTCTGCATATCTACCGGGGATGCCACCCGACAGAGATATTGACTTCTGTATTGACTTGGCTACGGGCACTCAGCCCATTTCTATTCCACCATGCCATATGAGCCTGCCTGAGTTGAAGGAATTGAATGAGCAGTTGCAAGATTTGCTTGATAAGGGATTCATTAGACCTAGTGTCTCGCCTTGGGGAGCGCTAGTATTGTTCATGAAGAAGAAGGATGGTTCGATGAGGATGTGTATAGACTATTGGTAGTTA
Organism: Nicotiana attenuata; assembly: GCF_001879085.1. Lineage (NCBI taxonomy): Eukaryota > Viridiplantae > Streptophyta > Magnoliopsida > Solanales > Solanaceae > Nicotiana > Nicotiana attenuata. The sequence goes on from NC_031989.1 coordinate 27,086,428, forward strand.
AACAAAGTTACTATCAAGAATAAGTATCCGTTGCCGATAATTGATGACTTATTTGATCACCTTCAAGGTGCCAAAGGGATTTCGAAGATTGATGTGAGATCTAGCTACCATCATTTGAAGATTAGGGCATCAGATGTCCCGAAGACAATTTTTCGAACTCGATATAGGCATTATGAGTTCCTAGTGATGTCATTTGGGTTGACAAATGCCCCAGCAGCTTTATGGATTTGATGAATAGGGTATTTAAACCCTATTAGGATTCTTTTGTGATCGTATTTATTGATGATATCTTCTTCTACTCTCGCAATCGAGAGGAGCATGAGCATCATCTTCGGATTGTACTTCAGACTCTGAGAGATAGTCAGTTATATGCCAAGTTTTCAAAGTGTGAGTTTTGGTTAGATTCGGTTGCCTTTTTTGGACATGTTGTATCGACCGAGGGCATTAAAGTGGATCATAAGAAGATTGAGCCAGTTCAGAATGAGTCTAGACCTACTTCAGCTACTAGGATTCAGAGTTTCCTAGGTTTGGCGAGTGATTATCACCTGTTCGTGGAGGCGTTTTCATCCGTTGAACCCATTGACTGGACTGACCCAGAAGGGTGCTCCATTCAGGTGGTCCGATGAGTGTGAGTTGAGCTTTCCGAAGCTCAAGTCTGCTTTGACTACAACCCCAGTGTTGGTGTTGCCCACAGGTTCAGGATCCTACACGGTGTATTGTAATGCATCGTGTATTGGGCTCAGTGCAGTATTTATGCAGGATGGCAGGGTGATTGCATACGCATCGTGGCAGTTGAAGGTTCATGAGAAGAATTACCCTGTTCATGACTTAAAGTTGGAAGCCATCGTTCATGCACTGAAGATTTTGAGGCATTACCTCTATGGCATATTATGTGAAGTATTCACGGATCATTGGAGTCTACAATATTTGTTCAAGCAGAATGATCTCAATTTGAGGCAGCGGAGGTAGTTGGAGCTGTTGAAAGACTATCATATCACCCTTTTGCATCATCCCGGGAAGGCCAATATGGTGGTCGATGCCTTGAGTAGAAAGGTTGTGAGTATGGGTAGCCTTTCATATATTCCAGTTGGTAAGAGACCGCTAGCATCCAATGTTCAAGCCTTGGCCAATCAGTTTGTGAGATTAGATGTTTCGGAGCCTAGTCGGGTTCTAGCTTGCACGATCTCTCGATCTTCTTTGTATGAGCGCATCAAATGGCGTCAGTATGACGACCCCTATCTGCTAGGCCTTAAGGACACGGTGCGGAAAGGTGGTGCCAAGCAGGTTACTATTGGAGAAGCTGGGGCGTTGCAGATGCTGGGTCGGGTATGTGTGCCCAATGTGGATGGGCTTCGTGAGTTGATTCCTGAAGAGGCCCACAATTCGAGATATTCCATTCATCCGGGTGCCACCAAGATGTATCAGGATTTGATGCAGCATTATTGGTGGAGAAGAATGAAGAAATATATAGTTGCATATGTGGCTCGGTGTTTAAATTGCCAGCTGGTAAAGTATGAGCATCAGAGGCCTGGCGGTTTGCTTCAGTGGCTTCAGATTCCCGAGTGGAAGTGGGAGCGTATTACCATGGATTTATTTGTTGGGCTCCCATGGACTTCAAAGAAATTCGATGCAGTATGGTTCATTGTGGACACGCTGACGAAGTCGGCACATTTCATTGCAGTAAAAGTTACCTATTTTTCAGAGCAGTTGGCTGAGATCTATATCCGCGAGATTGTTCATCTTCACGATGTGCCGGTATCCACTATTTTTTATCGGGGTACGCAGTTGACATCTCACTTCTGGAGGGCCATAAAGCGTGAGTTAGGCACACGAGTTGAGTTGAGTACAACATGTCACCCCTAGACGAACAGACAGTCCGAGCGCAACATTCAAATATTGGAGGATATGCTCCGCGCTTGTGTTATGGATTTTGGGGTTCTTGGGATCAGTTCTTGCCGCTTACGGAGTTTGCCTACAACAACAACTACCAATCGAGTCTTTAGATAGCTCCCTATGAGGCATTATATGGGAGGCGGTGTCGCCAGTTGGTTGGTTTGAGCATGGAGATGCTTAGTTGTTGGGCATCGATTTGGTTCAGGATGCCTTGAAAAAGGTCATGATGATTCAAAATCGACTTTGCAAAGCTCAGTCTAGGCAGATGAGCTATGCCGATCGTAGAGTTCGTGATGTTGCATTCATGGTTGGTTAGAGGGTCTTGCTCTGGTTTTCACCCAGGAAGGGTGTGATGAGGTTCGGAAAGAAGGGCAAGTTGAGCCCTAAGTATATCAGATCCTTTGAGATTCTTGAGAGAGTTGGTGAGGTGGCCTACAAGCTTACATTGCCACCTAGCTTTTCAGCAGTTTACCCAGTGTTCCATGTCTTCATGCTCCAGAAGTATCACGGTGATCCGTCCCATGTCATAGATTTGAGCTCAGTCCAATTGGACAGGATTTGACTTACGAGGAGGAGTCGGTGGCCATTCTAGCACGGTAGGTTCAGAAGTTGAGGTCTAAGAGTTATCCTTCTGTTAGAGTGCGGTGGAGAGGTCCGCCGATCGAGGCATCCATGTGGTAGTCTGAATCCGACATGCAGAGTAGATACCCACACCTTTTTACCAGTCCAGGTACCTTTCTATATCCGTTCGAGGATGAATGTTTGTTTTAAAGGGGGAGAATGCGCTGACCCGATAGGTCATTTTGAGTTTTATCCTTATTTCTATGTTCTGAGACCTTGATAAGGTTCTTAGCATTCCTCAATTTACGTGCGCAATCTGTGTCTTATTTAGGGAAGTGTTTATGTGAAAAATTGAAGAAAGTGTGAATTTGTCTTTAAAATGATTTGAGTTGACTACGGTCAATATTTTGTATAAACAGACCCAGATTGGTATTTTTATGATTTCGGCGGGTCCGTATCGTGATTTAGGACTTGGACGTATGCATGAATTTGAATTCGGAAGTCCCTAACCTGTTTTGACGTTATATGTTGAAAACTAGTAATTTGAAGGTTTAAATAATTCTGAAGTTTGACTGTAGGTTGACTTTATAGATACTGGGTCCAGATATCGGTTCAGAAACTTGGTATAGGTTCATTTTATTATTTAAGGCTTGTCTGCAAACTTTGGTGCAAAACATAGTTAATTTGACGTGATTCGGATGTCCGGTTGTGAATTTGAAAGTTCTTAAACTTCTTTGAAACTTTCACGCATTTTGATGTCCGATTAGTAGTTCTACGTATTATTTTGGTATTTTAAATACGCGAGCAAGTTCGTATGATGTTATTACACTTGTGTGCATGTTTGGTTTGGATAGGCTTAGGATCGATTTTGGACTCAGAGGATCTGCCAGTTTTGTTGATATCTGGTGTCTAAGATTTTGGGCTTTGTGATCGCGAAGGTACTCCCGCGATCATGAAGGGGAAACTAGGACAGGGGTGGAACTCCTTCATCACGAACGCGGTGGCTTGGTCGCGAACGCGAAGCACTGGGGGGTCTACCCTTCACGAACGCGACCAATCTCTTGAAAAAGTGTAGGGTAATGGGATTCTGGGGGGAGTTGGTCAGATGCTCTACGCCAACGCGAGCCCAAGCTCGCGAACGCGAAGGCCATGGGGACAAGCCATTGCGAACGCGTAGGGTTTCTCACGAACGCGAAGGGCATTTAGGCCGCTGCTCTTCACGATCGCATTAGGCCTTTCACAAACGCAAAGAAGGCTTGATGCCCAGTGATTTAAATGTCTCAAAGTCGAGATTTATCCTATTTTTCACCATTTCAAAGTTTGAGCTCGGCCAAGAGGTGATTTTGAACAGGTTTTTCATCCCAACTTCATAGGTTAGTAGATTTTAACTTCTTTCCTTCCATTCCCATAAACACCCATTGATTTTAACCTTTTATTTGGGATTTTGAGATATTGATATCTAGACCTCAAATTAAGGTCGAGTTTTGAAACTAATCACATAACCGGGATCTGGGTTGAAGGTAATTAGGTTTGGTCCGGATCTCGGGTTTTAACCAAGCAAGCCCGGGGTTGACTTTTGTTGAATTTATCCAAAATCATTAAAGATTGAATCTTTTTCACTTGTGGGTAGTTTCTAAAGTTTATATTGAATTGTTTGAACTATATTTGGTTAGATTTGATTGGTTTGGAGCCTAATTCTAGAGGAAAGGTCCGATTGGCTTTTATTTGATTGCGAAGTGAGGTAAGTATTGGACCTAACCCTGACTTGTGGGAATTAGAAATTTTTGAACTATGTGTTATGTGGATTATGTGAGAGAACGACGTATATGCGAGGTGATGAGTGTATATACGCTGTCCAGATATCTGATTTCCATGTTTTTGGTTATTCTATGACTTATCTTGTTTCATGCCTTAATTGTTAAATGCTTTATTTGACTTCTATGCTACAATTGTTATTTGTCATTTAATTATTCTCGTACTAAATTGTTCATCCCTTCCATGACTTCATGCTTATTTACTACTTGCCTTTAATTTTTTTACTTGCACATCTTGATTGTCACATGTTTTACTTGTCCTATTTTTTTGTAATATTTGTTGCATTCTATGATGTAGTTTCATTTGCGTGAGTTTGTTTAGTTTGTTAGATACCGATAAACTGATAAAGTTGAAACTTATAATTGTTAGAGGTTTTTTGATTATTATGTGGTCCTTTATTGCCTTGTGCCTTTAATCTCTTGATGTAGAAATTCTTGTAAATTGGGCTATCGGATTGTTTATGTTAATTGAAATTGTTTGGGACAGATTTTCACATTTATAAATGATTATATGATGGATCGGGTTGCGCGCCACAACATGTATATGTGGTATTTGACATTGATAAATGATGATATGGTAGGATCGGGTTGCGCGCCACAACAGTTTGTATATGTTGTACTTGTTGTTATTGCTGAGTTGACCTCGTCATTATTATTTGAGATGTGTTATTCTATGCTTTCTGATAATGAGGTTTAAGTTCATTTTCTTCAGTTAATTGCTTTACTTCCAATTCCTGTTTCTTTTCTAGTTATTATCATTATTATTGCGTACAAGTTATTGTAAGTGTTACGCTTTAACCTCGTCACTACTTTGTCGAGGTTAGGCTTGGCACTTACACAGTACATGGGGTCGGTTGTACGCATACTACATTCTGCACTTCTTGTGCAGATACCAGAGTTGGTCCTAGCGGATCTCAATAGCTTTTTCTCAGATTCAGTCGTTGTCGGAGACTTGAGGTGTAGTTCACGGCGTCTGCAGCCCTGAAGCCCCCCTTCCCTTATATCTTTACTGTTTTAGTGAGTTTCAAAATGGTGTATTTTGTTTTGATCTTGTTTGTAGCACGTTAGATGTTCTTGTACTCGTGACTTCATATTTTGGGTTATGTTTAGACTTTGTTGTTCAATATTATTTTACTCTACTTCAGACTTATATCGTTATTATTGTTAATATTTTATTTTCAATTGTTAAAATCAGTTAATTTTCTTTTTCACATTGACTTGCCTAGCAAGCAGATATTAGTCACCATCATGACCCCGAGGTTGGGATTCCGAGTCGTGACACATTTTTATGCAGAATGTAGAAAGGCATAAAGGGGGAGAAGAAGAAGATGAAGAAAAAGAATATGTTTAAACTATGTTTGCATCAAAACAGAATAGATCACTTTTTCTTTTGTATCCTGCATTGCCTAATTATGGTGGAATACATAGCGCTACAATATAAAAGGAATGTGATGACCCGATGGGTTGTTTTGAATACTATACTTTATTTTTGTATTTAGAGACCTCTGTTAGCTTCATTTGATGTTTCTCGATTGGCGTGCGGGGCCGTGTCGCTTTTTGAAAAGCTTTATGTGAAAATTTAAAGAAAATATGATATTTGGCTTTAAAAATAAATTGAGTTGATTACAGTCAATATTTTGTGTAAACGACCTTGGATCGGTATTTTCACAATTCCGATTGGTCCGTATCGCAATTTTGGACTTGGGCATATGCCCGGAATTGAAATTGGAGCTCCTTAGGTAGATTTGACTCATTTGTCCGAAAGCTAGTATTTTGAAAGTTTGAAAATTTCCTAAGTTTGACCGTTAGTTGACTTCATGGATATCGGGTTCGAATTTTAATGCTGAAACTTGGTATAGGTTCGTATTACTATTTCAAACTTGTCTGCAAAATTTGGTGCAATTCGGAGTTGGTTTGACATGATTTAGACAGTTAGATGTGATTCTAGTTGTTCTTGAGTTTCCTTTGAAATTTCATTCGTTTTGAGGTTTGATTTGTAGTTTTAGATGTTATGTTAGTGATTTTATAGCGCGGGAAAGTTTTTATGATGTTATTACACTTGTGTGCATGTTTGGTTTGGATCCCGAGGGGCTCGAGTAAGTTTCGGACGCGTTTTAGGAGAGTTTTGGATGACTTGAACTAGCCGGTGCACTGCTGCTTCTGGTGCTGGACTGCAGATATCGCAGTTGCGATGTCTGGCTTGCAAATGTGAGCCTTGCTTTTGCGATCACCACATTGCATTTGCAAGCATTGGCTAGGATTGGGGTTCTCGCATTTCCGAGAAAAGAGTCACATTTGCGATTTGTACTGCGTCTACATTTGCGACTCTGTCATCGCAATTGCGATGCTACGTAAAGTATGGGTATCTTCGCAATTGCGATGAACTTGGTCACTTTTGCGAAGGAGGGAAGTTCGCATTTGAGACCAATTTGTTGCAATTGCGAGATCTAGGCTCCTGATGCACAGTTCGCATTTGCGACCTGTGCTTCGCATTTACGATGGTCGCAATTGTGAACAAGACCTCGCAATTGTGACATCTGCAGCTGGGAAGAGGGAAAAATTGGGATTTAGGTCATTTTACACCATTTCTTAACCCTAAATACTCTAGAGGCGATTTTTCAAGAGATTTTTCTTCCCAAATTCATTTGTAAGTAACTTTAATCTATTTCTTTTCAATTCCCCATTACTTTTTGTGAAATTTCAACATCAAATTTAGGATTTTCATGGTAGAAATTACGGATTTGGGTAGAAATTGGGAATTTCTGTAAAATCAAGATTTTGACCTCAAATTAAGGTCGGATTTCGAAATAAATCACATAATCGGGGTCGGAGGTGAATGGGTAATCGAGTTTTGGTCCGAATCTCGGGTTTTGATCAAGCGGGCCTGGGGTTGAATTTTGTTGAGTTTTTCAAAAATGATCAAAATTGATCCTCTTTCATTAATGAGTTGTTTCTAAAGCATATTCTGTATCATTTGATCGATAATTTGCTAGATTCAATTATTTTGGAGGCTTGTTCAAAAGGGAAGACCGTGACGGGTTAATTGCTTTGATTCGTGGAGTGAGATAAGTGTTGGGTCTAACCATGGCTTGAAGGAATTAGGATTCCTGAACTACATGTTACGTGAATTATATGGAGAAACAGAGTATATGCGAGGTGACGAGCATATATATGCCATCATGGGATTTAACGTGCGGGAATTTGATATTTATTTCCATGCGTTAGTTTATTACATGATATTCTTGCTTCATGCCTTAATTGTTACTTGTCGTTAATTGACTTCCATGCCATATCTGTTACTTGTCATCTAATTGTCCCTTTGTCTAAATTTGTCCGTTCTTTCCATGACTCCTGCTTATTTGTTATCTATTTCTACTTGTCTTAATTGAATACTTTAATTGTGACATGCTTTACTTGTTCTATTATTTTGTAATCTTTATTGCATTCTATAATGTGGTTTCACTTGCGTGAGTTGTTTAGTTGTTATATACCGATGAATTGGTAAAGTTGAGACTTCATGTGTTAGAGATTTTTGATTATTCCGTGGTTCTTTATTGCCTTGTACATTTACCCTCTTGATGTAGAAATTCTTGTAAATTTTGATATAGAATTGTTTATGTTGATGATTGAAATTGTTTGAGGAGCAAGTTGGACGCTGCAGCGGAAATTGAAAGCTAATAAACTGAAATGATGGAATAAGGACGCATTATGATATGGACAAATGATGATATGGTGGGATCGGGTTGCGCACCGCAATGGATTGCATATGTGGTACATGTTTTTGATTGTTGGATTAGCCTTGACATTGTGATATGAGGCTATGAGACTTGTTATTCTATGCTCTCTAGTAGTTGAATTTCGAATTCGTTTTCATGAGTTAATTGCTTTACTTCCATTTCCTCCTCCTCCTCCTCCTCCTCCTCCTCATCATCATCATCATCATTATTATCATTATTGCATACAGGTTATTGTAAGTGTCCTGCCTTAGCCTCGTCACTACTTAGTCGAGGTTAGGCTCGGCACTTACAGAGCACATGGAGTCGGTTGTACTCATACTACACTCTACACTTCTTTCCTATTTTTCTGTCGTCATCATCATCATCATCATCATCATCATCATCATCATCATCATCATCATCGTCATCGTCGTCGTCGTCATCATCATCATTATTGTTATTATTATTATTATCATTATTGCGTACAAGTTATTGTAAGTGGCCTGCCTTAGCCTCGTTACTACTTCGTCGAGGTTAGGCTCGGCACCTACAGAGTACATGGAGTCGGTTGTACTCATACTACACTCTACACTTCTTGTGCAGGTACCGGAGTTGATCCCAGCAGCGCATAGTTAGACTGCCCGGATCCAGCTACTTATGAAGACTTAAGGTATAGCTGCATGACGTCCGCAGCCCTGAAGACCCCTTTTATTTCATAATTGTTGTTTATTTAGATTCAAACAGTTGTATTTATTCAGACTATTGTCTGTAGCACTCTAGACGCTCATATATTCGTGACTCCAGTTTCTGAGGGTTGTATTTAGATTACGTTGTTCACTAGTTTATCACCTTGTTTCAAACTATTCAGTTGTTATTGTTCACATTTTGATTTGAGCCGTTAAAATTAGTGAATAAATCTAGCTAGTTTTGGCTTGCCTAGTAAGTGAAATGTAGGCGCTATCACTAGATTGCCTAGGTCTCACGAGTCATGAGCAAACTTGGTAGAGTCTGGAGGATTGCTATGGAGACCCTGTACTTATCTTCCACAGGCTATAAGGCTTTACGAAAATTTCACTTCTTTCTTTCTCTATCTTGCGACTTATTTCTACTATTGAAGTTTGAACCATTCTACTCTTGTTCTCTAGCAGATGGTGAGAACTTGCACAACATCTACAGCCGGACAGGCGCCATAGCCCCACGTTGTAGCTACTACAAGGGGTAGGGGACGAGGCAGAGGCAGAGCTCAGCCTAGAGCACGAGCAGCAACACCCATTGTGGAGCCTCATATTGATCACGAGGAGGAGGTCATAGTTCAGACCGCACCGGTCGGACCCACTCAGGTTCCAGACGGATTCATTGCCGCTCTCGTACTTCAGGACACTCTAGTCCTCTTAGTTGGACTCATGGAGAGTACGGATCCCTCTAACATACGTCTTTTGTGAAAACACGTAACGGCAGATCGAAGTAAGGAAAAACCCATATGATATTTTTGAGAATGATTGCACCGTATTCCCTCAAAATCGCAAATCCCACGTTGCTATAGTATTAAATAGTATTCGTATGAAATTCTTGAAGCCATAACGTTGCCATTGCGAAACTTATCCTTGCTGAAGCTGTTGCTTAAGAGATGAACAATTCAATTGTGAGTTAGAAAGGTTATTTAACCTTTAGGTGGGCCCCACATGATAAGATGACTAATCCATATAATTCTCTAAAGGTGCCACAATAATTTATGACTTCAGAGTCATATTTAAACAAGTTTCTTGGCCGCCACGTTGGATCCCTTAAACTTTATCCAAAGACTTTGATTTCTTAGTTAATTATCCCATCAAAATCATTAAGTAACCCAATTATCCACATAATTAAGAATTATCTCAAATTACTTAAAATCCTACTCATTTTTAGAACACCTTATACACCTCTCTATCGCGGCCGTGTGTTACCTTGTATGGCACTAGTCTATAAATACCGGGTATTATAGCTCAGACCGTATTTTAACCCAAAATGTCAAACTTCGACGAAACTCAATTTCTTCGATTCTCTTCCCCTCTCACCTTCACGGATTTACTCATCACTTGTTTTGAAATAGCATAAATGCTTGTAACCTCAAAATAATCTCATTTTCGAGCTTGTGTCGATTAACATATGGCAGACTTTCACGTACGAAAACGTGGGGTGTAACAAATATAATAACAGATAGCCTAAAAAGAAGCTAAAAATTCAAAAATAAAAATTACACAAAAAAATCAACATGAAATGAAGCATACCAAATGATGTGAGTGTGCGAGATCTTGTGAGTGCAAATGAGTGTATGTGTTTGACAGTATGAGTTCAGGCAAGCTCGCAGAGTACAGTGAATTCTCAAAAGGTGAAAAGTGTAAAATGAGGCCAAAAATCCTATTTATGCTTAGAGTTATTAAGATGGAAAAAGGTTGAGTGCAGCGGCACAATTCCAAGTGCGGTCCGCACTCCTTCACCTGGCCTGTAGTTGGCTGCTTCTCTTGTGCGGTCCGCACAATTTTAAGTGCGGCCGTACAATTCCTCTCGTGGTCGCATAATTGCTCTGCACTGACAGGGAAAAAGTTCAGAGAATTTGTCATTTATCATTCTGTTTAGCTTCCAGAAGTGCGGTCCGCAGGTGAAATTTGCGGCCGCACAAAGTCTATGCGATGGCCGATAACAAAAATTCCAAGTCCGCTAGATTCGGCTCATCATGTACAAACTACTAAACCAACAAACCACATAATGTTTGAACTAATCAATTTTCACACCTCCTTTTTCCTGGTGCTTGGTGGAAAGAAAGGAGTTCTTTCAATTTAAGTGACATTAATTGAAAAGAGATTAACTTTTATTTATTTTATAGTGTCCACTTGGAATAATTTATTAAGTTGTTCCAAGTCACCGATAATTTTAAAATCCCAATTCAAGAAAAATGGTCTTGTTTAAGTATGCAAAATACAGAAGCTCGGGTAAGAAATTCTATTAACCTGGGATAAGGTGTGAGGCACTCTTGGATTTCGTGGTTTTAGCACGGTTGCTTTACAATTATACTCAGCTTAATTACTAAATATTACATATTTTTAAAACTATGTGCATTTTTACCCATTAGAGCTTTTGATTTATATTATAAATAATTATGGAATTCTTTTAATACAAGTTACAATATCGTACACTTGTCGTTTTGTGTACATAGGAAACTGCGCTACGTGAAACGCATCCACGATTTACAATGTATATATTATTAATTTATTTGAAGTTGGAGGGTCAAGCCACGCGAATGTACACTTAAATTTGGAATTACGTGTCATAATTTTGCCACGAAAACCGTACCCATAATCGTGACAATTTATTTAATAAATGCACCTAGTGCAAACTACGAATTGTTCATAAGTTGTTTGTCCAATGTTTGAGATGAATTGTGAAAGTCCAAGGGTTTATGGAGCTGTTTGTGGATAAGAGATTCTATGTTTTTACATGTGTTTGGAGTCAATGAGAGAGTATGTGGGCATAAAGAGTGATTCATACCGAATTAAATTGTTTAAGAGAAATTGCATTATGTAATTAATGGTATTAATGAATTAACCACCTTCTTTATTTTACACCCATTAGCTAGAGGTGTTTAAGATTAGAAAGATGCTACATTGAAATTGTTACATCCCATGTTTTCATACGTGGAAGTACGCCATAAGTAAATTGACATAAGCTCGAAAATGAGATATTATATTCCGCATTTGCGTACGTTAAAGTTTTGTCTTCAGTTAATCAATGTAGACTCGGGGATGAGATTATCTTGAGCTTAACGTATTTATGCTAATTATAACAAGCGATAAGGATACAGGGTACTCGAATTAAAAAAAATGAGTTTTGTTGAAGATTGCCGATTTGGGATAAAATACGGGTCGAGCGATAATACCCGATATTTATGGATTAATACCATACAAGGTACCATATGACCGTGATAGTATGATGTATAAAGTATATTAAAAGTAAATAGAATTTTAAGTAATTTAAGATATTTTTAATTATGCGAGTAATTGGTAAATTACCGGGTAACGGGACATTACCTAATTAACTAATAAGTGAATACAGATTAATAATTTCTACCCCAAAACGTGGCAGCTAACCACATGATAAAGAAGTGACTAAGGGTCTCATTAGCTTAGGTGGCTACATGACTTTACGTGTAAGGCATACTAGTCTCTTAGTCATAAGACATAAGTCTTATGTAATAGAAACTATATACTTCCCTTTCAAATTGAAAGGCACTTAAAAAACAGAAGCTAAACCCAAATCATATAACACTTTAACATTCTGATAAGTAGCCAAACACAAGAGTGAGGAATTGCCAAAATACAAGGCCTTTCGCTAGCCATTCTTTTGATCTTCAAACAACAACCGTGAATTGTTGCAACTAAAGGAGTACGGTGCAACTTTTTCCAAGAATTATTATACGGATTTTTTCCTATTCCAGGTATGTAAGACTATCCCTTCTTTCTTTTTGTCATGATCTATACGACACAAACGAAAAGAGCAAATGCACAACATCCAGAAATTACTCTATTCGTAGAAATACTAGAGATGCTTATGTTGTTGATTCCCCATGTGTCATATTATTCTATCGATTGCTCATGGGTCTAAGAAAATACGTAAGTTGATAAAGTTTATTTCATGATATTAATCAAAGTCAAAATGGTCTTATGACACTAAAAGATTTTATTGACGTACTTCTCATGCATTGCATTCATGTACATTGACCCATGACCAGACAACGTTATATATGCGTATATATATATATATATATATATATATATATATTACGGCGTTATATACGCACAACCACCTGATCAGCTAGTATAGGTTGATGATTTTGTCCATAGTGGCCGAGATGATATGATGAGATGCCCTCAGAAGCTTGATGATGTTATGAACACATGAACCTATGCACGACATGACATTTATAGGTATATGCATGACATTTTAAATATTAAAGGATTTCACAAAGCTATTCAGATTTACATGTCGAGTCTTTTACTCCATGTTTCTCTCATGTCTATTGTCTACTGATTTTCATTCCTTACATACTCAGTACATTATTTGTACTGACGTTCCTTTTGCCTAGGGACGTTGTGTTTCATGCCCGCAGGTCCCGAGAAACAGGTCGAGACCTCCAAGTAGGCGCTCAACTCAGCGGAAGATGTTGGTGCACTCCATTTGCTTTGGAGTTGCTTGTTTGGTCAGTATAATTTAGATGTGTATTATTTGGAATGGCGGGGCTCTGTCCCGACCTTTACAATATTATGTACTCTTAGAGGCTTGTAGACAGATGTCATGTATACGGATTCTTGTATGGCCTTGTCGGCCTATGTTTTGAGTATATAAAGGATTATGCCGGCCTTATAGGCCCGTACGTCATATGTATAAGTTTGGATTACATGTTGAATCGTCCAATGTCGAGTATTTCTCCATATTTTATTCTACTTATCTCACAATAGCCTTTCTAGCTCATTTACCTATGATAGTATGATACAAAAAGATACGTTATGTCGGTACTTGGTCGAGTAAGGTACCGGCTGCCCGTCCCGACCCATTAGTTTGGGTCGTGACAAAAGTGGTATCAGAGCAGTTCTGTCCTAGGGAGTCTACAAGCCGTGTCTAGTAGAGTCATGTTTATGGGTGTGTCGTGCACCACACTTATAAGCAGGAGACTACGGGGCATTTAGGACTGACACTCTTTCTTCTTACTCTAGATCATGTGGTAGAGCTCAGTTGTATGAACTCAATTTCCTAAACTCTATCTTATTCGTAATACAACGATGCCTACATCCAGAAAGACGGTTGGTAAAAGATATAGCTGTGGAAGGGTTGAGTAAGAGGAACTCAATTTTTGCATCATATTTATGATGGATAAATATGAGGTATTCAGCAGATTATGTGTATACAAAGATGTGTAAGCTCCTTGGTAAAGATCCCTAAGGCAAGAATACTTATCCACTCTTACAGTAAAAAGGAGTAACAAAATCAGAAGGAAGACACAAGTTTCAACAAGTAAAATAAGCAAGGTGAAGAAGGGTACGAGGTACCCAGTTAATAAAGACTATCGTTACTTACCATTCATATCAGCATTTTGAGTTACCTTCAACAGTGACAGATATACGTACCATCAGCCACACTAATCTCAGTTATGCCATATGGGAGCTAACATATATAGTTTAAGAGAAGGACGGGTTATCAGGATTCGGCTGGGGTTAGAGTAACCCAAAATAAGGGATGGATTGGTAGAGTTAGTTGACATTTCCAAAGTTTAGTGTAAATGTGTTAATAGATCTCCTTTTGGGACACCTAGATGGTGCATTCTAACATAGTACAGCTAGATATGAGTACTACAATGATAGGCACTGGAATCCTGGAAGGAATAAATATTACCTTAGTATAGCTCGTGTCCCTAGTAGAGAGAGAACGTTAAGCAACCCGAAGAGCCACTGGATGGAGCAAAGGGGAGCTAAAAACAAAAGAATGCCTTGTTCGAGTTTTCAGAATAAAGTAATAGGCATAAATGTTAGTGGGAAATAAGAAAGGAGTTAATAAAGCATTATGAGTATGATATGGTACATGGATGACAACGGTAGATCAAAAGATTATAGTATTACAGAATCTATAGTCAAGTGAAGGAAGAGACGAGACGTGATAGGCCTTAGGACAACAAAAGAGTATAGGCCATAAAGTCATATCCTCACTTCGAAAAATAAGTTCTTGACTCCAACGCAACTACCAGAAGGAAAAGTTAGACCCCAGAATAATAAAAATTTATATGGGCTGGTGAACAAGATAAACTAAACGTGAACTGGGGACTGAGTGATATGATAATAGTCAGCATCGTGAGAATTTCAGAGATTGCGTTCCGGCAATAATAGAAGGGATGACAAAAGAATACCCTTTAAAGGTCATTCAGGAAGACGCTTCCCTAATTCAATCAATATGAGCAAAGTTAAGCTTAAGGGACTATGTGCGCCACTTACACTAAGTGTCATCCTCGCGAGTAAGGAATTTTTTTATCCTTGGTACAAAAAGCATTACTATAAGGCGAGTAAGGGTAATCGATGGTGTGAAAAGACGTCAAAGATGAAGACGTAAAACATCTATAGGTAGATCATCGTAGCTCCAGCTCTTAGTACTTCCCTAAAGGGGGGAATATGGAGTGATGTGGCGTGAAATCAGAATTTAGTGGTTCTAGTAACCATGGAGTGGTAAATGAAGAATGCAGTAAAATGAAAAAGGGATGAGATTGCACTTATCCAAATCCTACAGATATACTACGATTCCAAAACATTATGCAAGCACGACGTCAAGTAGGGGAAGTAAGGGTTCCGGCCCAGTATAAAAATAAAGAGCCAGTACGAGAGGTAAGTTAAGACAAAGGAAATAACCCAAGAAAGTTTACGTGAAATATTGATATGAGAATGGGCCAACGAGCAGTTAGCAGTTGATTAAGGAAGAGCCTGGTTATGGCTAGACAAGAAGATACAGATAAATCAATAGATCATGCAAGATAAACATAGTAAAACCCAGTATAGCGAATTCATCCTCACAGTTATGACATCGTGACTCTTGGGAAATATTCAGATAGGAGTTTGGGTAGTCAAAGGTAAAATATGAGTATTACAGAGATAAAAGAGAGTGCCACTGGGAAGACAGTCAAAATATTAGTTCAGAAGCAACCCTACAAGCACTAGGGCGCAGAGATAAGTAACTACGGGTAATTATAGGTGAGGAAGAACATCAAAAATTCCGTCAGGCATACAATGTAACAAGCTTAAAACTTTACAAAAGTCAGAGGATCCTCCCTAAGTACTACGGTGAAAGACTAGCTGAGGAAGTAAGGAAGAAGGCTTCAACCTAAGCTCAGTGACCCAAAGAAGGAATGGTTTTATAATAACAGTCTCACAACAACATTGTACGCACTCCATGAGAAAGTGGCACCCACCGTGGCTACTGAACGGGAAGACGAATCAAAAGTAATATTCGAGATCATATGAAGTTGCATGAAAACTCCGGCATGCGCGGGAACTAAGATAAGCTAAGTATGCACGCAACAAGGGGGTAGAAAGACTAGGAATAGTAATTGCTTACAAAAGAAAGCTGAGAAGGAACGAAAAGAATTATTCGATTAATGACCCAAAATACGTTATGAATGCACTTAATGAGTTTGGACTTTTACATATGCAGCATATACGTTGATAATCATATAGCCGTAGAAGATCCCGGTATAAGTTAAAAGAAGAAATTCAGTCCAGGTCATAGACAAAGCATTGAATTGTTAGGAGATTATATCCTGGATATTTTATAGAGTCCATGAAGTACTAAAGTAATAACTACTACCATGAGCCGCATATCGGAAGATAGCTTAAGCCTACATGAAGGTTGATCAAAGGGAAGAGGAAACTAAAGAGTTGCATCAACTAAGTAAATTAGGAGCCTGATTATTGGACCTAGAAAATTATAGAAATTGTGATCGAGAACATTGCAGGACCAGCCTTAATATCAGAGGTACAAGAGAGATAGTACAACAACCATAGTCTATAACGGCTCTGCGATAAAGCCAGTTAGAAAAGTAACAGCCTCATAAGAAGTTAGTATGAAGCTTCCACCGGATTGTAGTATTATAATAAAGATCCAAGTTGCGGATATGAATCAACCTATATAGTCCATACTTCGGATAGAAGGCTAGAAACATAGAGATTTAGTATCCAGGAATGATAGCAGCATCGTCAATGGTATATTTTCCAGCCTATGGTTTCTAGGTATCGAGAGACCTAGCCAAGAGAGTAAAGAAGAGATAGAGACGATGAGATGTCTCGCTTGATATTCTAAAATAATACAAGGAAATCTATGGTAAAGAAAGGTTGCGAGCAGTATAAATAGATATATATAGGTCGCAAGTTAAAGTATGACAAAGCGGCAAGGCTTTAGGAAGACAAGAGTAAGAACAAGAAGGGTGAGTGAGAAGGTGACGAAAATGAATAAGTTCTCGGGATTAAGCCCATGAAAACAAAAGAGCTGATGGATTCTCTAAGTTATAGAAGGCTCAATATAGTGGAATGAACTCAAAGGAATCTAAGACTAGCAGCATTTAGAAGAGATGGAATGCTGCTCTGGTAGTGAAATGAAGGTGTAATTGTGATAGATAAAAGATAACGTTTGGGACTTTGATTTAATAATGATTTGAAGAAAAAATGGGAGAAGGAGAAAAGATTTTGCGGACGGTACAAGATCAAAATATCCCCATAAGGTGAATCACGTCGCGATACTATGAAATACGGTTACGGAAATCACTTCAAATATTCCTCGAAGCAATGTAAGCCCTAGTGGCAAGGTTTTAGGTAAGAAGTTTCAAGGTATCAGTGGTATATTGTAGGTCAATATTGCAGCAAATCATACTGGATTGACAAAAGTCACCAAGTATGAGCTAAGATTAGGTCGTCATTTTTAAGATGAAGCATTAAAAGACTTGGATTTATACATATGGGATAAGCAACAAGAGTAAGATGGAATTTGGTATCAGTCCTCTGCAACGATAAATCGAAGTAAGAATTATGGTATGGCATGGCCTACGCAGACGTAGTAAAGCTAATGACGTCGGAATGGACAACTTGACATAATTTTATATATATCCACAAAAGTGAAGCCTAGAGATTGGCTAAAAGCTGGAGAAAAGAGAAGAGAAGAGTCGCATAGGCTCATATACAAAGTTAGAAGCCGTAAAGGCTGCAAGATAGAAGGTAGCAACAGTTACGAGATTAGAAGGATTCCGACTACAAGTCGTGGTGTGAGAAAGAGGATTAAAGGGGGAAATGCCATGGTCTTTGGGATTCATTCACAAAACAGTCGCCTAGATGGCAAGAGGAATACTATAGTATTCGCAAGAGCTATGGGTTATAAGAATGATAAGTGCATCAGTCAACATTCGAGGACGAATGTTCCAAAGGGGGGGAACGATGTTACATCCCATGTTTTCGTACGTGGAAGTACGCCATAAGTAAATTGACATAAGCTCGGAAATAAGATATTATATTCCACATTTGCGTACGTTAAAGTTTTATCTTCGGTTAATCGACGTAGACTCGGGGATGAGATTATCTTGAGGTTAACGTATTTATGCTAATTAGAACAAGCGATAAGTAAGTGTCATGAAGGATAAAGGGTACACGAATTAAAAAAAAATGAGTTTCGTTGAAGGTTGCGGATTTGTGATAAAATACGGGTCGAACGATAATACCCGATATTTATGGACTAGTACCATATGACCGTTATAGTATGATGTATAAAGTATATTAAAAATAAATAGAATTTTAAATAATTTGAGACAATTTTTAATTATACGAGTAATTGATTAATTATCAGGTAATGAGACATTACCTAATTAACTAATAAGTGGATACAGATTAATAATTCCTACCCAAAACGTGACAGCTAACCACATGATAAAGAAGTAACTAAGGGTCTAATTAGCTATGGTGGCTACAAGACTTCACGTGTAAGACATACTAGTCTCTTAGTCATAAGACATAAATCTTATGTAATACAAACCATGTACTTTCTACCTAGTCTCTTAGTCATTAGACATAAGTCTTATGTAATAGAAACCATATACTTTCCTTTCAAATTGAAAGGCACTTAAAAAACAGAAGCTAAACCCAAATCATATAACACTTTAACATTCTGATAAGTAGCCAAACACAAGAGTGAGGAATTGCCAAAATACAAGGCCTTTCGCTAGCCATTCTTTTGATTTTCAAATAACAAACGTGAATTGTTGCAACTAAAGGAGTACGGTGCAACCTTTTCCAAGAATATTATACGGATTTTTCCCTACTCCAAGTATGTTAAGGCTATCCCTTCTTTCTTTTTGGCATGATCTATACGACACAAACGAAACGAGCAAATGCACAACATCCAGAAATTACTCTATTCGTAGAAATACTAGAGATGCTTATGTTCTTGATTCCCTATGTGTCATATTGTTCTATCGTCTGCTCATGGGTCTCAGAAAATACGTAAGTTGATAAAGTTTATTTCATGATATTAATCAAAGTCAAAATGGTCTTATGACACTAAAAGATTTTATTGACGTACTTCTCATGCATTGCATTCATGTACATTGCCCATGACCAGACGGCGTTATATACGCGTATATATATATATGGGATATGGGAAAAGGTTACGGCGTTATATACGCACAACCACCTGATCAGCTGGTATACGTTGATGATTTTGCCCACAGTGGCCGAGATGATATGATGGGATGCCCTCAGAAGCTTGATGATATTATGAACACATGTACCTATGCACGACATGACATTTATACGTATATGCATGACATTTTAAATATTAAAGGATTTTACAGAGCTTTTCAGACTTACATGTCGAGTCTTTTACTCCATGTTTCTCTCATGTCTATTGTCTACTGATTTCATTCCTTACATACTCGGTACATTATTTGTACTGACGTCCCTTTTCCATGGGGACGTTGCGTTTCATGCCCGCTGTACACATGTGATTTTTTACCCTCCCCAAGATTTTATATATTTTAGCATGTAAATATTTACTTTAGGCCTAAAATAGTTATTTCAACTAATTTTGACTCTTTTACTTTATTTCGTCACAAAAATGAAAATGACAAAAAAATATTTCATTTTATGTACCTTTCATAAAGCTGAAAAAAAAGATATACAAAAATAGTATCATATTTTATTTTAATATGATATTTGAAAATACAAAAAAAAAAGTTTGTTTTAACGGTTAGTCTTATTTTAATAGTTATTTTACTTATGTAAGATTAATTAGTAAATGAGGTCGTATTTTTAGTCTCGTTCACCGAGAAAGAATAAATTTGGGCTCAAACAACCCATTTTTAGGCCTAATTTTCGGACCTAGCCCATAATAATCCAAGCTCAATGCCCCTAAAACCCTAGACTTAGACTATAAAAAGAGACCTAGACCTGCACCCTAACCTAGACCCCTCGACAAAAAAAAGTCGCCGTTTCCTAATCAAAGAGAACGGATTCTGGGCTTCTCTTTCACATTTTTCAAGAGGTAGCTTCATCTTCAAAGAAGAGAAAACAAAAAAAAGGGCAGCCATTTTTGAACCTTAGAGACCAAACGCTAAAGACCAAAAAAGAGTTTTAAGCACAAAAGGACTAGCTGCTGCTCTCTTCGTCTTCCTCCTCCAGCAGCTCGCCGGAAAAACGAGCTCCAGCAGCTCGCCGGATTAACGAGCTCCAGCCCAGCAACAACGAACCAGAACACCAAACGACCTACCCCTGAAGATCGAGCTTCTTCTTCCTGAGCAAAAAATCTCGAACCTAGCTAACAGAGACCATCGACAAGAACACCTCCCCATCAGTTTCTCCTTCTCCAAGACCCAACAACCAGAACGCAGCCTTCTCTCCCGTTTTTCTGTCGCCAGCGAGGTTCCAGTGCCGTCGCTTCTCCGTTCGAGTCCTTGTCTGTTAGTCGAGCTTCAAAGCAGTCTCGTGGAGTTTTCTTGGTCGAATTTTGAAAGAGGCAGCCAACCAATTGTAAAGGTTCATCTCTTCAATTACATCACTATTTTATTATATATATCATGAATGAATCTTTTCATATTTTAAGTCTTGAGCATTCTGGATTAATTGGCTTTGAACGTTCCTTGAAGAATGTTTAGCATGTTGGTTTCGTTTAGTGTCATTAATTATGCACTTCGCGTCATTAACTTGATAGCTAACGTGATAATTAGAATTCGGGCGAGATAACTTTAAAATTTTGGCAACTTTTTGAATTTTAAGTCTTGCATATCTGTTTATTTGTTCTTGAATGGGGTAAATGTTGAAGGCTTCAATTATTTTGTTGCTTGCATATCATGTATTTTATTGAGATGTGAAGAGATAAAATTACATTGTTGGAAAAGTTATCACTACTAGAAATTACAGTTATGGCAACCCTTCGAAAACCGTTGCAATAGATAAACTAACCGTCCTTATAGGTCTATTGGGACGGATTTGGACGCGTTCCGGGATTCGGCGTTACAATAGGTCTATTGGAACGGTTATTTGCAACGGTTTGAAAACCGTCTTCATAGATAGGGATATTGTAACGGTTTGGACTCCTACCATTGTCCTATCTATAGGAACGGTTTTCTTTTCTATTGGGACGGTTATAAACCGTCGTGGTATAATAATACAATTGATGTTTTTAAGTCTATTGCAACGGTTTTGCATGATATATTGGAACATTTATCAGTACCCTATTGCAACAGTTATTGTGACATATTGGAACGGTTATTAAGTACCCTATTGCAACATATATCAGTACCCTATTGCAACAGATATTAAGGGCTACTCTTATATATTTGATAGGTCTATTGGAACGGTTATATTCTCTATTGCAACAAATTATAATTTCCAAAATTTATGGAAGCAAAATGAGAAATATATTCCTATTCTATGAAATTGTTTACACCATATCCAACTAGCATTATCCATGTACAAAATTAAAATATGGATACATTGTTTGGTCAACAATTCAAAAGTCAAAATAGATGAGTTTGCATAAAAAAAACTCTAAACTAAAATATCTTTAAACATAATAATAGAAAGTCTAACAACGATCAACAACACTCAAGTAAGGTCTTTGTCACTGCTTTCATCTGCAATCACTGCACCTACAAAAGACAATGAGAAATAATTAACAAATTTTTAGGATAATTGAGTCATAAAGTACTTAAAGCAGCTTCAAGCACAAGTTACTGAACCAAAACAACATCACCTAAACAATATTATGTATGACAGCTATTGAACCAAAACAACAACAGAATCTGCTATTACGAAAAATAACATTATAACCAACAATTGAACATACTACGGCTTAGGAACAAGCAAATTAGGTCCATTTCCATAACTGTTGTTTGCAGAAGCAATATTGGTGGCTGCTAAGCACCTTCAGTAGAAAAGAAATAGCAGTAGCACTTGGAGATAACAGGAAACAAACATTTAACTTAGTGGGATGTAAAATTAGAACTTGAAGAATAATATTCTTCTCCCAAACATCATTGCTTCACTAACACTCCATCGATCTAAATTAAAAACTCAAAGTAATACGAACCACATATACATGCACTTGGTTGTTTATGCAAATTAAATCCAGTGTGCCTCTTAAGTTTCCTTTCCAACTTATTGTTTGATAGTTGTGTTGAACGCATAGAATCAGTTCTCCATATTAGATATTAACTAGTTCTTGAGAACAATACATCCAGTCAACCCGTCTTGCTTTTAACCATCTGTTTGAACTCCAAAGTCCAAGTATGTTCAAGAGTACAAGCATACACAAATCAGAGATTCCAAGCCAATTTTGCAATTAAGTTCCTATTTGGACTCTGAACGTGCTTCATGGATTTAGGACTTGGTTTCTAAATGGCTCAAAACAAGAGGAATATCAGTAGGTAAGTGTTGGATTTGGCTACTGAAGCTATTGGTGGCTGCTACAAGGAACAAGAGCAATATTGCAGAAGCAAGTGTTGGATTTAACTACTGATAATCAAGGAATATCAGTAGGTATCCCAAGTCCTCTTCAAGTTCTTGGATAGCCCTTTTCTGTTCCAGGCTTCCAGCACGAAAGAAGTTCAGCAGCTCTTTTTCCATAACCCACTTTGATTCCAAAAGTTAAGGCACATCTGCCAAATCTGTGCAGATATAGAGAGCAATGTAGGAAAAGATTAACTGATCAGTATTGTGCAGATATTCCAGAAGTTCAGCAGCTCTTTTTCCATTGCCCTGCCCTCTCCAGATTAACTGATCAGTATTGTTAAGATAAAAGATTGAAAATTTTGTAATATTTCTAACTTCCCAGTCATTAGGATTTATTCTAGAGAGAACATTCCAACTATTACCCTCCCTGCTTTGTGCTAAAGTAAGTTTGGTATTTTAAGCTAGATCGTAAAGAATATGTTACAGGAGCTGCAAAAACCAACTGGTATAGGTGCAAATATGACGGTTACTGATGCACTAAAACCAACTAGGGATTGAGTTGTTGCATCTGTGCAACCAATGGAGAAATCAGCAGGGCAGTCTAACTTTCATACAAAAATCTGCCACCCCCCTCCCCTTTAGAAGTTTGCAAAGCGTAATAATACAAAAAGTTCAAACATCTATGAAATGAATGCTATCTATCCACTGTCATTCCAGCTAAGTTAAATCATATTCATATATAGTTCTTGGCATCAACAAGTATAATTCTAAACCGAATAAGCTAAAAATAAGCAATATTAATACCTCGAATGAGTTGGCCTTCTTTGTTGCTATCAGTAGATGGACGACGGATTGGTTGCAAAGTTGCTCGCTGTGCAGAAGAAGCTTCTCCAGGAGAATTATCACCCAATGCCGCTAGAATAATATTCGCATCAATATCAATTCCTGAACGCTGAAGTCGTGCAAGGACATCTGCAACAACTTCTTGACGAATAGTTGTCTTTTGTTCCTCAATTTTCTCCTCCATCCTTTGTATCTTCTCCTCTATTTTTTGTAGAGAATTTATAGTATTTGAAGAAGATTTGGGGGTTTTGTTCCTACAACAAAATCTTTCATAAGCATCTAAGTGGCAGATGTAAGTATATTACTTGTACAAATGAGCATTTGGTGTAGGCATAACTCTGTTACTTTAATGTGTAATTACACATTGTACCTAAGAAGGAATTTACTAACCAGTTGTACGTTATACTTTGAAAACAAAGTAAGTAGCACACATGTAAAATAGGAAAAACTAAGGATGAAGGAAGCAACAAGATTGATACTAACTACTGAGCAAAACTGAATTTCATCATGCTGGTAAATGTTTGAACTGAATACGAGCATCGGAAAAAATATAATTGCTTAATGACCGGAAATAATATCACACAAATCTTGCTGACAACAAAAAATCACATGTAGTACTATCACATGCTCCTAAGTTTTTTTTTTGAATAAGAGCAGATGTATGTAACAATCATTCAACAACAGTAGTTCAATTCTATAACAAATATGCAAGATGTAAGGCTATGCAAAGGCATTTTCAATAGCTAGTCGCGTAGCTCATCCTTGAATACTCTAGCATGACATTTGCCTTAAGCCAAAGGGACAAATTGATGAGGTCTAAATCATGTGGCCACTCCACAGGATATCTATCAATTTTAACTAAGTAGATATTGGTAGAATAAGGTGATCTATAAAGTCATGACATCTCCATGAATTTGGAATGACAAATCGAAGAAAAAAGGATCGTTTTTTCTATCTTAGCCTTTCACGCTCTCATTTTTCTCGGTTGCCCTTCTTATTTTGTTGTGCCCCTCATCGAATAATCCACATTCCATACTCAATGTGAAAAGAAGCAAACATGCATATTCGTATATATAGTTTTGGAACAAAAGCACTTCGAGAAAATTAAAGTAAGTAGTACGCATGAATAGGACTTGGTGAGACCTATCGCTAGCATTGTCCAAAGATTAGACTAAGACAAACCTCTTTTCGTAGTAACCGACCTCTCTGGATCATGTGGTTCACTTTGTTGTGCTGATGTTATACTTAATATATAAATCATGCTAATTAATACATGAAAAAGGTTGTAACTTACAAAATTTGAATACTGAGTAGTGACCAGTTATGTTTCCTTTGACCTACTATTGTGTCATCTGTAGAAGATGTATTAGCGCTACTGTAGGAGTAAAAATATAGCTTAACATTAGAAATATATATGTCTGACTACAATCATTAAAACAACATATATATTTCTAAATACCTAGAATATTAGTTCAAGCAAATAATATGCCTTTTCTTAGAAAACCCAGAAGAAAATAAAGCCAACATCATTCACTGATACTTTTACCTAGTTAAGTTTACCAAATAAGCAACTGTAGCGTTACCAATCAACAAGAATACCATAAATCCATCTCCCTTAGCTTTCTCTAATGTAACAGCAGCCACATTTCCCTCTATGTATAGTGTAAAAGGAAGCAAAATCATTGCTGCCATTGGAGCCATGTATAATAACAGATTCATTGAGTGTAATTTCTCAGCTTCAGATGTTAAAAGCAACCCTTGAACCACAGATTTCAAAGCTCTCCTAGCAGTTGAACCAACACACATCAAGAACCCAAATAAATGAAACAATGGCTCGCTATTACTAGCCAAAACAATACCAAGAACCACAGGAACAAGAGCCAAATAAACCTTAACTGGCATATCAATAATAAAGCTAATTTCGTTACCATGTACCTTTTCTTTGAACATAGGCAGGATAGAAAAGAAGAAATAACAAAAATAGAAAGGAAAGAGAAAAGATGAGAAGAGTCGAACAGTAGCAGAGAAATCAGAAGAGGAAGAGAAGAGAAAAAAGAGAAGAAGCAGAAGAAGAGAAGAGAAGAAGAGAAATTTACCTGCTTTAGGGCAGAAAAGCGTAGACCCCTCGCCTCGCCTTGATTTTGCGCTTTAAGCGAGAAGCGCTCGCTTTTAATAACACTGCTTTAGACATGAGACTTTTAGGAGCTTTCAGGATTAATATAGCATTCAAGCAGCATCAATATTTAAATCAACTACTCTACATACGACTACCACACAAGAAACTAAGAAATGGCATCGAACGATACTACTTTACACATAACTACTTTAATATTATGGCTTCTACCTTCCTGGATTGATGCAACTTTTCTCTATTTGTTGATTAGTTCACGCACTCCTAATCTGGAAATGAAACAAGCACAAAAAATGATTCAAATTCAGCGACCCAACACTCCTAATATGGAAATGAAAACAAGCATTAAAAATGATTCAAATTCAACTACCCAATTGATTCAACGATGAACAAGTGCAATAACACTTAACAGAACAAGCGTGCTGGCCTGCTGTAGTAGCATTAAATTTAACACTTAACAGAACAAGTTCAAATGTGCAATAACAGTAGCATATGTTTTACTTTTATGCTATGCTCTTACAATTTAACTGTTTATATAGATTGCCAATTGGATGAAGGCATCAATAACTTGTTCAGCAGTTGAAACTGATCCAAAACCACTTGGCCCTGGTCTGCCTGTTATCAACTTCAACATTTTCTCACCCTAAATTTACACACACACACACACAGTTAATTAGAACAAGTAAGAAAAGACTCTAATTTCTGATATTATATCCTGAGAATAAGGTAGAAACCAATCTGGTAGAAAATATAAAGAATGGATTGTTGAAGAAATTAATTAATAAAGACAAGATTCAAATTAGGGGCAAACCATAAATCTAAATACTCATAAAGGAACAGAGCTTGGGCAGCAGTAAATAAGCCAAATAAACTTCAGAATACTCGTATCGAGTGAAATAAAAGAAACCAAACTTTGTCATGGCTTACAGCTAGCAAATCAGTAGCAGAATACTCCATGCATTCCCACGTATAAACGATTTTCAGAATAACGAACAAGACAACGAACATCGATAGCAAACATCAAATCTCATGTTCTCTAACACAAAATCAAAACCTAACAAACAAATCCCCCAATTTCGCAAACTAAAATCACAAAATATATCGCATAATATAGACAAAACAGAAGCAAAATAATGGGTTTATCAGAAATATTATCAAAGAAAGAAAATAGAAGGAACAATGAAATAATTTTCCAGACTAGGGAAGAAGAAAGCGAAAATCGAACAATAATAGCAAACATATAACAGGGTAAAAAATCGAAGCCTACCTCGGAGATTGTGGTATGTTAGCCGATAATGGTCATCCTTCACTGGAAATTATCGTCCTTCACCGGAGCTGGTCACAGAGTTCGTCGGTGTTTCTACGTTTAAGAACAGAGAAAGCTAAGCGGTGTCTGAGATATTGGGGGAGTCTGCTTGAAGTCGATGAGTTCTAGGTTAGTTTTACATATTAGAGTTATTAAAATATTAGTAGGGTACACTACTTTTGTTTTTTAATAAATACCTAGGAGGGAAAGTATGGAGGGAAATTAAACCGTTCCTATAGCATTTTATTTCACAAAACCGTTCCCACAAACAATCCTATTGTATCGCATATAAAAAACCGTCTCTATATCTTTACTTATAGTAGCGGTTTCTAAACTATTGGAACGGTTATTGTTCAGAAGTATTCCAGAAGCCTTTTGACACTATTGGGACGGTTAAAACCGTTCCAAAGGATGATCTACTGTAACAGTTACAGAACCGTTTCCCAAAATCGTTCTAATAAACTCGTTTTCTAGTAGTGTGCACATCATTATTCAAAGGCGTCATGGTTCAGAGGCATCATTTTCATGGCCCGAGAATATCATTTCATGGCCTGCGAATCCCTTATCATGCTATTCATGGCCCAGGACGTCATGGTCTAAGGACATATCTCTACCGTCCGAAGACAATCTCTATAGTCCAAAGGGAGTTTGCATCATGTTTAAACCCTCGCAATAACCCATATATATTTTGCATGCATCGTATTTTAAGTTTTTCAGGTAATCCAGGAGGTAACCGTTCTTCAAGCGGGAGCAACCTTCGCTTCGGTTTCCGTTCATAACGTTCACATCCTGCAATATTTCAAACGCAACCGACCACCAGTAATTGCCCACCTTTTACTCCATGACCATTTAGATATTTGCCCTGTGATGCATGCATAACGTCTCAAATTCACATTCATGACTTCTCATAAATCCATCCGATACTATCCTTCCCAAATTAAAAGTTTCCAAAACATACGACCATTCTTACAACAACTCCATCGGTTTTGTTCACCGTTGGATCCAGAACTACACACCGCCTGATTCCCGTAACACCAGGGATATGTAGGCAACTCAGGAACCAGGGTTCGGCCCCCATTTTTTAAAATCACATCAATCCTCATTCTATTCGGCCAAAATTGGTCTTCATTTTCTTTACCCGACAACTCTTCCATCATTCCCGGGTAAAGAGGGGCAGTTGTTGATACCCAATTTTGCCCTCATATTTTCTCAAATAGTATATATACATCCAAAACATCAATTTGCATCATCATTTAGTTTACAAACGTATACAAACATTTTCNGTAATGTTTCAGATTCACATTGATGACTCCACATAAATTCATCCGATACTGTCCTACCGAAAAGAACCTTTTCCGAAATATACGACCATTCTTACAACAACTCCATCGGTTTTGTTCACCGTTGGATCCAGAACTACACACGGCCTGATTCCCGTAACACCAGGGATATGTAGGCAACTCAGGAACCANCAAACGTAACCGACCACCAGTAATTGCCCACCTTTTACTCCATGACCGTTCAGATATTTGCCCTGTGATACATCCATAACGTCTCAAATTCACATTCATGACTTCGCATAAGCCCATTCGATACTATTCTTCCCAAAAGAACCCTTTCTGAAACACACGACTATTCCTATAACAACGCCATCGGTTTCGTTCAGCGTTGGATCCAGAATTACACATAGCATGATTCCTGTAAAATCAGGGATATGTAGGCAGATCAGAAACCAGGGTTCGGCTTACACTTTTCAAAATCACTCCATTCAGTCAAAATCGGTTATCATTTCTTTACCGGCAACTCTTTCATCTTCCCCGGGTAAAGAGGGGCAACCGTTGATACGCAATTTTCCCCTCATTTTTAAATATATGTATATATACTTTCAAAAGAGTGCATATATAATATCATTTTGATTTATGAGCGCACAAAAGTATTTTTATAATTTTTCATAATTTTTAAAGGCTTTAAATCAATTTATTTCTGCATTTATTATATAAATATTCAATAATTAACCTCCAAATTATTTTTTATGATGATTTAATCATCTAAATATATCATTTCTATCAATATGAGATTTTAAACATTTTCAGTGCATTTCTTATAATTACATTTGCATTTTTAAGGCTAAACTGCACATCTTTGCAATAATAGTCCATATTAATGTATAATTACATTATTTATGCAAAAAATGATTTTTTATATTTTTAAAATGTTAAGTAATTATTTTAAAACATTTTAGTGCATGAATGATTTTTTTTTAATTTATTTATCACTTTTATAAATTATTTATTTGATTAAAATTGGGTAGTTAAAATTTAGCCCTAAATTCCTCCTATTTTTCGGACCTAAAACTGCCCAATACACTAGCCCACCACCCTTACACTAACCCAAATACCCCTGGCCCAAGACCAATTAGCCCAGCCCCATACCCGTTTAAACCACCCGACCAGAAACTCTTTTAAATCGTGGCCGTTGATCTCTGAGATCAACGGTCCACGTTACACCCTCCTCTTTAACTACACCCAAGCCCCAACCCTAAATCACTCTTTACCACCCCGCTCCCCTGGAACTCTCTCTATATCACCTTTGAAGAACCCTAATCGCCGCCCTTTACCAATCCCCTTCCTAATCCCTTCAGCTATGGGATTTACCCGTTATTTACTTACCATATCTGTGTTCCTTCTCTACCGGTTCATCTATGGTGTTACCTAGTTTGCTTGCCTAAACATGGCAAGCAGATCTCTTAAAATCGAGCCAAATTTTGTTCGGCTCCTTGACCTTTTTCCGTCTGTGTTCGTTCTTGTTCTTTTATGGTATGAATCTCTATGAATCGCCGTGTATCTTTTAGATTCTTACTTACCCTAAATTAGGGTTTCAGATCCTTTTAAATCAACTCAAATCTAGCTTGATTCTTTGGTTTTGAATAGTATTTCTGTCTATGTTCATATTATTCTATGCAGCATGTGATTTTTTTACTTTTTATTTCTGTCGAGTTGTGTACTTTGCCTAAAATTAGGGTTCTAAAATATCTTCTCTTCCTTATTGATCTCGATTTGTTTTCCTTTCTAGTGTTTGACTGATGATTTTCCATGTTTATGTGTTAAATCCTACCACTATATAAACCCCTTCCCCCATCCCCTTTAGACAGACTTTGGAATCACTATAACCTCACTAGATCTAAAACTTCACTTTGTTACTTCGTTCTATACTTTGGTTTGGCCGGCTGAAAGCCAAGGCCATTAAATTCTAGGTTTTGCTTCTCATTGACGTTCAGAACACTGTGGTTTCTTCTTTCTTGCATTTTTCATTTAACTGGTGAGTTACTTGACTTTCGTAATTTCATCCTTATGTGTACTTACCTCTGAATATCTGGCTTAATACGTTTCTAGTTTACTTTTAAGCATCACTCTGTCAACTTCTGCATGTGATCACTCTTAATGCTACTAGTTCAAAGACTATGTATGCCTAATTGGGCAATCTGAATCTTCCTAAGACTGTTAAGTCAATGTGTTGATACCTGAATGTTTATAAATTTGTTCGCTTGCTTAGAATCTCTATGATGAATGGCTCACATCTGTGGTAATCTGGTTAAGACTTTCAGTGTTAGTCGTAATTTGCCCCTCGGCCATTATGTCACTCAGCATGCTCACTCGCTCCCATACCCCTTTAGTATTTGCTTATGATTTAGAACAGTTGTTTCAGCATGTTTGAATTGTTATTTTGAGGTGTTAAGCTAAACCTTTGCTAATTAGACCTCTATAACAATGCTTGAATGCCTATATCTGCTACTTGACATGAGTTTACCTTCCATCTGTCCAGAATCTCTATAGACATTTTCTGGCATATGTTATGTTTTGTGATCTTGCCCCTTTGCTAACATGATGTCCTGTTCCTTCTGTGACTACTCGGCTTATCACAATGTTGCCTTGTTTCTTATATACTTAGCATAATTTCTAACCATGTTTCAACCTGTCTAGTAATGTGCATCTATGTATAATAGCCCTTGTCAATCCTGCAAACATGTTCTTTCCTTAATTTTTTTAGCATGTGACTGCTTCTATGCTAAGTGTTGAATTTGTTTTCCTCAGTTTGTATTAAGCTTGTTCTGTGATTTAATCAACTGTCTGCCTGATTTGCTCAGTTTGGTTGTGTCTGCTAAAACCTTCCAGTTGTTGTTTCTCAGTTTTGATCCTTTCTTTCACCTATCACCTAAGTTCTTTGAATCTCATTCTTAGCCGGCTGAAAGCCAAGGCTACTTAGGTTCTGTCCTTTGACCTCCCTAGTGTGAGCACTGCTCGGGGTCCAATTGAGGCCCTTGTGAACTCTGACACACTAGGACTTGGTCCCTAGTTCCTCCTCTGAATTATCTCTGTTAACCTCCCTAGTGTAAGCACTGCCCTGGGTTCTTGAAGCCCTTGGGAACTCTGACATATTGGGGTCTCGGTTCTATATGCTCAATTCTGTTTTAAGGCTACTAGGGGAATCATTCAATTCCTGGCTGCTTTATGTCTATGAGTATGTAACCTTGGTGCTGTGGTGAATTGTGAGAATGAAGACATGGCCTGGCCAGGTGTATTTTGGGCCTGCTGTAGGCTCTTTACAGTTACTTATTTCTACAATTTACTCTATTCATTCTAGGTCTATAATAATTCTTGTAATAACATTTTGGGGTATTAGTGAAATTGGGGAAAGGGATTTTATCCTATACTTGCACTGAAATGGGTAGAGATCCTGCTTATAGGTCCATTACCTGGTTAAAATATGCTATTTTGTTCAGACATGTCCAGCTATAATGTGTTAGAAATTATGCCTATAGGTATTCTATCTTTGCTCAAAACGTGCTACTTTCTAGTTATTGTAGAAATCATGCCTATAGGTATTTTATCCTTGCTCAAAAAGTGTTATTTTCCAGTCATTGTAGAAATCCTGCCTATAGGTTCTTCACTTGGTTCAAATATGTTCTATGCCTGCTTATTAGAAATCATGCCTGTAGGATCTAAAATTAGTTTTAATTTTAGAACTCATGCATGTTGGATCAGAATCATTTTAATTAATTGTCTCACTCGTTTCTTTAAGAGTCTTCAATGCTGTGCTAATTATCATCATTAGAAATCATGCCTATAGGACTCAATTAACCAATTCTGAGCATAATCCAGTGATCACCATTATTAGCTACTGCATAAAATGCCTAGATATCATGCCTATAGGTTTAATCTCTTATACCTGTAATCAGTAGGCAACTATGTAGGTTTCAGAGATTGTAAACTGCCCGCTCAATTAATCCAAATTCATATAGAGATCCTGCCTATAGGTTTCTGCAACCTCAACTTCTTAAAATCAGCAACTGGCTTTGTTAATCTGACTTGCGCGCATACGTTGTCTAAGTGCGGAGGCCAACTTGAGCCCTTATTTTCTTATAAATGAAAGCCCAAAATATTTTGTATGTCGCCTAATATTTTTCATTTTGAGCAGCCTAAGTTAAGGTCTAGAACCGCCCTGAGATAGAGGTCCAAATGTCTCCTGGACCATAGGCGCGGGATGGGTAGTGCATGCATAGGGTACGACTTAGAATTGAGTAGTGCGCTTTAGGTTAACAACTTAAAGATAGTAATCGAGTAGCAGGAGATTATAGTATGTGCCTGCTGAATAATACGAGTAACACTCCACCTTGAGGGAGTTACGAAGTATTATTTATGTTGCACGGGGTGATCCTTTAGGCTAAAAAATTTAGGACCCCCCACCTTGACTTTCAATCAATTATTTTTGTGTTTAACAATAAATTCCCCAAATCCATCTGTTTTCTTATCTTTGATCACATAGACTAATTCATATAATTGAGTTCGGCCGGGACCCACAGTTGTGGCCCTCGAAGAGTGCCTAACACCTTCTCTTCGAGGTAATTTCGAGCCCTTACCCGATCTTTGGTGACACAAATTGGTTAGACAGAGTTATCTACAAATAGGTGCCCTAACGCACCTTAATCCGTTAGTTGGAGACTCTTCTCTTTTAACCCTTTCTTTAAAAGAGTTATCACACGTCGAAACCGGATTTCGCAAGAAAAAGGGGCGCGACACTATCCCCCCTCCATCTAATTTCAGTTCAGTATTATTCTATGCCTACCAAAGGAAGTCAAAGTAACACTGTTTTTAACGTTGTACCCATACCTTCTATACCATCTTCTTCACCGGGCTTTCATGATAGTCAACATAGTGGCTTACCAGCTGCTATACTTCTTGAGCTTTTATGGTAGTCAGCATGGTGGCTCACCAGTTGCTACACTTCTTGAGCTTTTATGGTAGTCAGCATTGGTGGCTCACCAGATGCTGCATCCCCGAGCTTTCATGGTAGTCGGCATGATGGTTTTTCTTTTGTTGCTCCATTATCTTCCACTCCATCATCATCATCCATTCCCAGCATATCTAGGTTGGATATTGGAGGCCCTCACCTAGTTACATCTGGTGCTGCTTCTACACTATCTAGTAGACGCATGCAGAATCTTGGAGGGGATGTACAATATGATAGTTATAATCGATTAATAATCGTCCCCTACGAGGATGGGTAAGAACGTTCTTATACTATTTTTTAAGTTTTGAATGTACTTTTAGATATGTTAACATTAAGAAATATTTATTTATAACTAAAACTTTTGAAACTTTAAGATGTTTAGTAATTATATATGTTAACTTTAATGCAGGTGTTTGCCATCCTTTCAGTCTACACATTTAGCTGTGGATTCTATGAAGCCATTTTATCATGAGCCGTGGAATTTTTGGAGACAGATACCGTACAGCATCAGATAGAAAATGTGGAATCAACTTAGGGTAAAAATTGATTACATTTATTTAATAATTATCGTCTTCCTCTAATATTACTTTTTTATATTGCAGACAAAGTGTACATGGCATCCTCAGCATCAAAATAAAATAAATAATATTTTCGAGAAGAAGACTGCTAAGCGGATTAAATATACTCTGTTCGCTGCTCGGAATGCTGCTAAAATGGCTGAGTGTTTAAGAGAAGATGTTTGGGATAAACTTCTTGAGAAATGGAATATCGAAAAATGGAAGAAGAAGAGTGAACAAGCAAAGGCAAATCGTGCCTCCAGTAAAGGTGGCTCGTTGCACACAGGAGGTTCGATTAGTTTTGCTACCCATAAACTAATATTGGTAATTACTTATAAAAAATTTCTTAGTTTTACATATAGAATTTTACGATTGTAATGTCTAACTCATACTTTTTGTTATGAAGGAAAAGGAAAGAGGGCGAGATATAAGTCACGATGAGGTCTTCGAGGAGATGCATAAGAAAAAGAAGAAGGATGGTACAAGAGAACACTGGGTGGAGACGCTTGCGTCGGACACATATGTAAAATACTAACTTCATAATTATTTATGTTTTATTAATATTAGTTTGTTTACATAATATTTATAGTTTAATTTCAGGAAGACTATCACAAAAGGGTGGAAGAATGGCATCAAACTCAACCTCCTTCAACTCAACCAACACCTGATGATATGGCTTTATTGTGGACAGAAGCAGCGGTTGGAGTAAACAAAGGCAGAGTCTATGGACTTGGAGTACGTTGACCTACAGATCATCAAAACCTAGTTTTAGCCAATTCTTCTTCTTCACAAAATCAAGAACAGATGGAAGATATGAGAAAAGAAATTCATGATTTGAAGCAATAGTTGGACTTCTAATTCAGAACATTTGTTAAGATGCAGAAATTCATGAGAAAACAAGGGTATGATCTATCTGATAATGAGGATGAAAAAAATGAATCTAATGTGTACTAGTTTAGGTGTAGTGCTTTGGTTGATCAGTAAACTTGATTGTGAGAGACAACTTTATGTTTTATTTTTAAACTTGAATGTGGGCTACTATTTGGATGTTTTATGCCCCAAAATTGTTGGGTTTAATGGATTTATTGGTTTAGATTATGTTAATGGTTGGATTTGCTGGTTTACATGTTATATTTATTGATTGGTTGATGGCGTTATTGTATTGTAATTGTTTGAGAGATGGTGTAGCTCAAAATTGAGTAGAATTCTGCCCAGTTGTAATGACCCGACCTATCGTTTTGAGTATTTGCACTTTGCTCGGTAGTTTGAGGGCACGAGTATCTCCACATGATATATTATGACTTGTGTGAATCGTCGATTTTGGTTTTCAGGTTATTCAAAATCGATCTAGAAGAATGAATTTCATTGTTGAAGCTTTAAGTTAGAAGAGTTGACCAAGTTTGACTTTTGTAAATTTGACCTCGGAACAGAAATTTGATGGTTCCGTTAGGTCCGGATGGTGATTTTAGACTCGGACGTATGTGTGATGACCCAAAAGGTCATCACTTGTTTTAGAAATAAATTTTGTGTTTCGAGGCCTTAAAACCTCCCTTTTGTGTTACCTCGATTTGCGTGCGCAGTCCGGGTGTGTATCCGGACAGCCATTATGTGAAAATCTGTGAAAAATGATGAATGTTGCCTCTAAAATGAATTTAGGTTGACTTCGGTCAACATTTTGGGCAAACGGACCCGGACCCATGATTTGACGGTCCCGGAGGGTCCGTAGGAAAATATGGGACTTTGACGTTTGCCCGGAATCGAATTCTGAGGTCCCAAGCCCGAGAAATGAGTTTTTAAAGAAAATTGTTTTCTGGATTATATATAAGAGTTTTTGGAAATGAAATATGTTTGAATTTGATGGTATCGGGCCCGTACTTTGGTTCCGGAGCCCGGTACAAGTTTGAAATAATAATTTGGTTGAATCTGTAAAATTTGGCAAAGATCGGAATCGGTTTGGTATAAAACGGACTTAAAGTTGAGAAATTGGGAATTTTGGTGTTCTTGGATGGTTTCATGAAAATGGGGTCTAATTCACAGTTATTGATGTTATTTTGATGATTTGATCGCACGATCAAGTCCGTATGATGTTTTTGGACTTGCGTGCATGTTTGGTTTGGAGCCCCGAGGGCTCGGGTGAGTTTTGGATAGGCCACAAAGTGAAATTGGACTTAGGATCAAGTGCTGGTATCTGGTATTTTTGCCCAGGCCTCTAATCTCGCAATTGCGAGACTAGGCTTCGCAATTGCGAAGTTCTCAGGCTTGGTAATTGCGACCCAGGCTTCGCATTTGCGAACCAAGCCTGGGCAGGCCTCTTTTCGCAAATGCGAGAAATGGTGGGAATTGCGAAGCCCATCTTTCGCAAATGCGACATGGTCCTTCGCAAATGCAAAGTTGACCGGATTGCTTCATGGTCGCAAATGCGACATGTTCTTCGCATTTGCGAAGATAGCAGGCCATGAAGGGGTTCGCAATTGCGAACCCTGTTCGCAATTGCGAACCCTGGTCGCAATTTCGACATCTGCAACCTGCAAATTCATAACTTAGCCGAAAATCTTTCATTTTTCAAACACTTTCAAAACCTAAACACCTTTGGGCGATTTTTCGTGGGTGAATGGGTAATCGGGTTTTGGTTCGAACCTCGGGTTTTGACCATGTGGGTCTGGGGTCGATTTTTGACTTTTTGGGAAAAACTTTAGAAAACCTATTTTCATGCATTAGAATTGATTCATTTTGCATTTATTGATATAGTTAAGTAACTTGTGGCTAGATACGAGTGAATTGGTGGTGGAATCAAAAGGTAAAGCGGTAGTTGAGGCTTGAATTGTGTTCGTGACATCGAGGTAAGTGTTCGGTCTAACCTTAGCTTGAGGGATTAGGAGTTGTGTCGTAACTGCTATGTGTTAATTTTGGAGTACGATGTATAGGCATGGTGACGAGTATCTATACGTCGGTGTCAAGCATGCCCGTGAGTCTAGTATTGTAATTGTTGTGACTCCGTTGTGATTTATCCATGTCTAATATGATGATTATCATTGTTGGTTCCCTTTCCGGGATGTTATTGTTTATGATATTGTCTCCCTTGCCGGGATGTTGTTGTTATACTCATGTTCCCTTGCCGGGATGTTGTTGTTATATTATTGTTCCCTTGCCGGGATGTTGTTGTTGTATTATTGTTCCCTTGCCAGGATTCTTCTATGATTGGTGTTGATATATGAAATGGGAGCGGGTTTTCCCAAACCAGCTCCTGGCCTTACCCGGCGGAACTGGGTTTTCCCCGAATTTCATCAGTTCTAGGCTCAAGTGCCTGTTCATCCATCTTGCACGCCTGCAACGGTAATATATGAAATGGGAGCGGGTTGCATGCCTGCAACGGTAATATGTGAAATGAGAGCGGGTTGCACGCCTGCAACGGTAATATATGAAATGGGAGTGGTTTGCACGCCTGCAACGAGATATATGAAATGGGAACGAGTTGCACGCCTGCAACGAGAAAGAAATGAAAGTGAATACTGTGTTTGTTTTCCTCATTATTGTTGGCAACTAAATTATGGTTTCTTTACATTCCTCTTTGGTATTTTGTTGTTATCTGATACTCCCCGTAACATGCCTTCCCCTCCCCATCTTTAACTGTGAATATCTGCTTTTATTTTCCGCTGTATATGATTTAACTGCACAGGTTTATTTGGTAGTCTGGTCCTAGCCTCGTCACTAGTTCACCGAGGTTAGGCTAGACACTTACCAGCACATGGGATCGGTTGTGCTGATACTACACTCTGCACTGTGTGCAGATACTGATACCGGAGCGTTTGGACCGTAGTGAGGGTGCTGTCTTCAGTCCATTCAGGCGACCCGAGGTAGTCCTGCAGGCGTTCACAGGCCTTGGCGTCTCCTCCTATCCTTCTCTACTGTTTCATTTATGTATTTCTGAAATAGTTTGCATTTATTTTTCGGACCATTTATTTGTAGTACTCTTAGACAGTCTGTGAAATTGTGACACCAAATTCTAGGTAGTATAGTACTTCAGATTATGTAGCAATGTTTGGTTAGACTATTAAGTTTTCGTCTTCCGCATTTCTGGTTATTTAATTTATTTCGTTGTTTAATCACTTACTACTTTGAATTCTTGAACATGCTAAATAAGAAGGGTAATGGATTTATAATACTCGGCTTGCCTAGCTTTCACGAGTAGGCGCCATCACGACTCCTGGGGGTGGAAAATCTGGGTCGTGACAGTATGCCCGAATTTTCAATTGGATATTTCTAGAAGGATGCGGCACTAATTGGCGAAAGTTGAAAATTTGAAGGTTTCGAAAGTTCATAAGTTTGACCAGAAGTTGACTTTGAGGATATCATATTCGGATTGTGGTTCCAGGAATTGGAATAGCTTCTTTATGTCATTTGGGACTTGTGTGCAAAATTTGAGTTCATTCCGAGTTGATTTGATATGATTCGGCGCGAGTTTTGGAGGTCGAAAGTTCATTAAGTTTAATTTGAGGTGCGATTCGTCGTTTCGAAGTTGCTATGCGTGATTTGAGGCCTCGAGTAGGTCCGTATTATGTTATGGGACTTGTTGGTATGTTCGGACAGGGTCCCGAGGGGCTCCGGTGATTTTCGGATAGGTTTGGGTTGTGTTGCGCTCGTTTTTTATGTTTCGACGTCGTTTCTTCAAGCATAAATGGTACCACATTAAGCAAATGATCTACAATTTCTACTTTTATTGAAGCATTAGATCAATATCATGATTACGAAGTCATATCAAAAAGAATCATTGAATTTGGACATCGTATGAGGAGTTTATGGTCATTTTACAAAGAATTCGGTTGCTAGATTATTTTTAGATTAATTACGAGATTGCCACTGACTTCGTATTTAAAAATCTGCACTATTTCCAAATATTAAAACCAACATATATCCTTCATTATAAGGTCAAATGGAGTGATTCAAAAGTCTAACTTGACTAAAATTTCATAAGGAGTCCATTGGAGGCATCAAATATGATTTTCGGGATTGTTTGGCACACAAAACGAGACAGAACAACTGGACAAAAATATTTTAATATCGAAGGTTTGTTCATTTGGTCATATTTTGAGTTGGGGAGCTCGGATTTGGGTAATTTTTGAGGCGATCTTTACCATATGAATTGGGGTAAGTGTTCTCTACTCGATTTTGGTTATATTTCGTGAATCTCTCTTCGTTTTTGGTAATTGGATTGTGAATTTTAAAGTGAAAATTGGGGGGGGG
>NC_031989.1:27125295-27143199 GCF_001879085.1 Nicotiana attenuata
GGGGGGGGGGGGGGGGGGTTCCAAAGTTTCATAGAGTGCATTTTTGAGTTTTGAACATCGATTCGGAGTCGGATTTGGGTGAAATAGTATGGTTGGACTCGTAATTGAATGGGTTATCACATTTTGTGAGTTTTGTCGGGTTCTGGGGCACGGGCCCGGGTTTAACATTTTGGTCGATTTTGGGATTTTTGATTAAAGATTTGACCTTTATAGATTGGGTTTGTTTTCTTTGGCATTATCTGATGTATTTGAGTAGCTTTTGGCTAGTTTCGAGCCGTTCGGAGGTCGGTACGCCCGTGATGGAATCTTTGGAGCATTGTTTGGCTTGCTCGGTATTGGATTTGGCTTGTTCGAGGTAAGTAATACTTCTAAACTTGGTGATGAGGGTATGAACCCTGAATATACATGTTATGTGTTTGGTATTGAGGTGACGCACATGCTAGGTGACGGGCGTGTGGGCGTACACCGTATGAATTGTGACTTCGCTATTTCTATCGTACTGTGTAGTTAGCTGATCTTATCTATAACCATGAAATCTCTACGTACTAGAGCTAGTAAGCTGTGATCCATGTTAGAAACCATGTCTAGGCTACATGTTTATTCTGTTGGGACCCACTGAGGTCATTTCTGCTATTGAGTTATTTGCTTTTATAGCAATTACATACTCAGTCGTACGCATCCATATGCATATCATATCTCAGTCTCTGTTACCATTTATTGATACATCACATCATTATTTTTGGCTGGTTTTTCAAGACATTATGAGCCCGAGAGACTGGAGTGATTGATGACTGAGCGACGCCGAGGGCCTGATTGTGAGGATATTGATGAGATCGGGTTGCATGCCGCAACAAGTATTATTGATTTATGATGGGAGCAGGCTACACGCCGCAGCAGATGTTATTGATTTATGCCATGATTGCCTTATTATAGCGCTTAGGCTGAAGTAGCCCCTCCGGAGCCTGTACACACCCCTAGTGAGTGCAGGTACCTACTAAGTGCGAGTGTCAAGTGATTGGGAGGATTTAGTGACTGTGAGGATTGAAAGGCTGTGAGGACTGAGTGACTGTGAGGATTGAGTGATCGGAAAGACTGAGTGCATTGATACACCGAGAGTATACATATGGTTTTATCATTGCATTGTATTACAGTTGGCATGCATACATTGACATGCAGGCTAGAGATGTATTTTTCTCATGCCATTTGATAATGAAACATCTTATCTGTTGTTGAAAAGTTTTGGAAAAAATCATAGTTTTACAAACCTAATCATATTTTGGTGATTTCGATATAAGAATTGGATTTTCATTGATATACGTGTAAAGCGTGCCTATTTTTCCGGAACTGTGAACGAGTTGAATATCTTATATCTGAATATGTTTATTGTACCATTATTATGTTATGAACTGTTGGTGGCTATTGGTGTTGGACCCCGACCTCCAACTCGTCACTACTTTCAACATAAGGTTAAGTTTGTTACTTATTGAGTACATGGGGTCTGTTGTACTCACACTACACTTCTGCACCTTGCGTACAAATTTGGACCCTGACGTTGCTGTGTATGACGGGAGCTAGCATTGAAGGCGTACTTGCATTCTGGTTGTAGCTGCCTCTTGTTCATGGTAGCTCTAGACTTATGAAAAATTTGTTTATGTATAATTCGAACAAATGATGTATTTATTTTACACTAGCTTTGTAAACTCTAAATCTTAGAAGCCCATGATTTGTACTACCAGTCCTTGAAAAAAACCTGTATAAAAGCAATTGTATTATTACTTCTTTTCTTGATAAATCTCATTAATTTGGTTAGTGGTTAAATGGCTTACCTAGCGGATTGGTTTAGGTGTCATCACGACTAGTTGCATTTTGGGTCGTGACAAGTCGGTATTAGAGATCTAGGTTCATAGGTTCTACAAGTGTCTAGTAGAGTCTTACAGATCGGTATGATGATGTCCATACCTATCTTCGAGAGGCTACAGGATATTTAGGATATACTTCCCATATTTCTTTCCTTATCGTGCGGCATTGATTCAACTTGAAGCATGACTCTTTGAATTCCTTCCACGCATTTGTATGCGCATGTGAGCGCTCGGTATCAACTGTGCATCGCGACTTGTGATTCCATGGATGAGGTGCGAGAAGTGATTTCTGTGTGATGATTATGGACCACTCCGGAGGACTTGAGGTCGGGTTTTGGTTAGTTGTTAAATGGCTTACCTAGCAGATTGGTTTAGGTGTCATCACGACTAGTTGCATTTTGGATCGTGACAAGTTGGTATTACAGCTCTAGGTTCATAGGTTCTACAAGTCATGAGAAAGTGTCTAGTAGAGTCTTACGGATCGGTATGATGATGTCCATACCTATCTTCGAGAGGCTATAGGATATTTAGGATATACTTCCCATCTTTCTTTCCTCATTGTGCGGCATTGATTCAGCTTGAAGCATGACTCTTTGAATTCCTTCCACGCATTCGTATGTGCATGTGAGCGCTCGGTATCAACTGTGTATCGCGGCTTGTGATTCCATGGATGAAGTGCGAGAAGTGATTTTTGTGTGCTGATTGTGGACCAGTCTGGAGGATTTGAGGTCGGGTTTTGACTGTAGCTTGATCACGGGAATTTTGGTTATGTGAGCACGTGCTTTTGGACTTATAAGTCCGGTAGTGTCCCTATTACTGGAATTTGTGGCTCGATGAGTGGTTGGATGGCTAGATGACGAGTATGATGTGACTATGGGAAGTTCTTAGATTGTGTGAATATGACGAAAAGAGTTTGCTTGAGATGTAAAAAGGACTATTGGATGCTTGATTTCTGTCTTGATTTGACGTATAGTCTCAAGTTATGGGTGTGTTGAAGGATCTTTCGTGTTGTTTAATTGTGGAGTGAAGTATATTTTCATGTCTTGTTATGAGTTCAGA
Organism: Nicotiana attenuata; assembly: GCF_001879085.1. Classification (NCBI taxonomy): domain Eukaryota; kingdom Viridiplantae; phylum Streptophyta; class Magnoliopsida; order Solanales; family Solanaceae; genus Nicotiana; species Nicotiana attenuata. The sequence continues at coordinate 27,128,214 of NC_031989.1, forward strand.
CTCAAGAAGATTAAGTGATGGCGTAATAGTTGTGGCTGTGAAAGGGTATAGAGAGGTGTCAGTCTGAGACTAAGCGGGAAGGTTATTACATACGGGATAATCTACAGATGTGTGATCCTTATGATGTTGTGCGGAGGGTTTCTTTCTACTAGTGGGTTATATGTGTTGCGATTTGAGTTTGGTTTGGTTGAAAAAGTTGACACGACCGTCACGAGGATGAATGCGAGCTTAGCAGATGATTTGAGGTATTATATGGTTTGTGTTACATGAGCTTAAGAAGGATTGAGTTGAATCTTACTGCGTATTATGGCAGTAATAAAGTATGGGCATTATGAGTTATCGAGTGTTTTGATCTATGGCTTTGAGCCAAGTGGGGGAGTCGGTTATCAACGATTGGATTGCTTAGTTATGTGTTGTACTGGTTTTGGTTTGAGGTATACTTGTGAATCAGTTATGACTTGCAAAGGTTGAGATCGAGGATGACTCGAGTAAGGGAATTTTTGGATACGGGGTATATTACACTTTATAGGTATATAGAAATCATGGAATGATTTGAGTTGTTATTCATGATGGATGTAGTGCGCATGGAGTAGGAATTTGCTTGGTTGCGTTAAGGTGGGGTTACTTCTTTGGGTGTCATCATGCTAATGGGGCATAGGTCGTTCGGCCCGTCTGGGCGGCGCAATTAAGATTTAAGCAAAATGGATGACCCTAGAGAAAGTTCTAATGGGTTCAAGATTTATATGTAGCAATTGTGAATTTTTCGGGATTTGTAGATGGCTAGGATCTGAGATTTACATTGGATGGTGTCGAGACTCGCGATATTTATATATCATTATGGATTTTACATTTCAGTATCAGGAAGGCAAAGGGAACAACTTTAGATTCACAGAAGGTCTCTTCAAAGAACGTATCTTGGTTATGGTACTTTTGGGGTGCTTAAGAGGGAATACAACGGCTTATGGACTTTAGGGCGTATACTTTTATTCTAGGATCTCGTGTGGTAAGTTTTGGGTTGAGGATCATGGTATTATGGTGAGGAGAAGTATCAACTTGAAGGCAATTCAGAAGAAACTCGGAGAAGTATGGCAACTTGGTAGTAGGTTGGATCAGCATAGTAACGGACATGATCGGTTCTTTGGGTACTTATGATGTGGTGAGTCTCTACAGGTATTTTGTGGTAATGCCCTTGGGTTATTGGTGACCTGCGTGTCTTGGTTGAATTAGGGAGATTTAGTTATGATGGCTTGGTTGTGTGCAAATAGGTTTCAAAGAATTTTTTGATAGTTTCTACCACAGTTTAGGATAGATATTTCCTACCGGCGTGAAGAGCATGTTACGTATCGTGATTCCCTCCTGGATGAGATCAAATGGAAGGTTCCTGGCTAATTGAGTATGTATTTTATTTGGGACTCAGAGCTGATTATGAGATTCTCGTAATTTTCCTATGATGACATGATAGATGTAGTGTGTTGTGTGGGACAGAGGATTGCATGTGCAAGCTCACGATTTAGTTTAGAAGGGAAGGTCATGAATTCTTAGGCAACGTAGACGGTTCCAGATGACTAGATGTAGGATATTACTACTTGGTAGTGCCTGAGGAGAGTGTATATTCAGAAGGCACAGTGAGTTTTGACTTACGGATGCTTCACGGGTATTGCGGTACTCGCCTGGATGATCGACTGCTGATGTTCAGATTTTGCAATGTGGTATGGAAGGATTATAGAACTATTTCTCGGGGGGAGGGGAGGGGATGATTATGTATGAGAGATGTGTTAGTCATTCGGGCGGTGGAGTTGGGATTAGATATGGTGGTTCGTGTGTTCTTTGGATTTGGAGAACGAGAGTTATCAGAAGCAGATCGTTTCGTGGTTGTGGAATGTGAAAATGTGGTCAAAGCTAGCCAAGGGATGGTATGCATTATGGTTAGGTCATTGTGAAATTTTGGAGGGTTATTTATCTATTTATGGGTGACCAGAGTTGATCTGGGGTCCATTGGTAGGCCCAATGAGGATGTGTATTCTACATCGGGTCGAATTGGTTGACTTTGTAAGATGTGCCATTTGGTTAGAGTTGAGCTTATTCGTGTTCTGATATGTTCTATAAGTTACCCTTCTATGTTACGAGGGGTTATCCGTTGGTTTATATGCTCACATGGTGCAGTTCTATTTAGGCCTTATAGCGGAATTTGAGCGAGATGGGTATTAGGGTGTTGAATGACTGGTTGTACATTGGTGATGTTCTTTCCGATATGTGGTATTGTGCTATTGGTTCCTCTGTGGTTATGGTCATGCACCTTAGGTACTAGGTGTCGAATTGTGTGTGGTCGTTGATTTTGAGCATTTTGACTGGAGGTATTTCATATGGACCAGTGTTTGGATGGGGTCACGGGTTGCAGCTGGGGTATGTCGGGATATAATCCTTTGTGATTGATTCGTGTGTTTTGGTTCTACGGTGTGTGATGGGTTCTTAGCATTGCATTGTGGTGATACTTGTTGAGCTTGCGGGACGGTTCTCTCATTTGAGTGATTTCCTATGTTTGAATACACTTCAATTGTTGTGTATTAGTGCACGGATTGTACGGTTTGTTGTTTAAGGTTGTATTGGTGTGGCATGTTAGTAGGGCGATTGTATTTGATAAGATGAGGTCGTCGGACCTAGAATGGATGCTATCAGATCTGATTTTGGTATATTTGGAAGAATAATATCGGAAGTTGGCTTGGAAATTGGCTATAGTTCTTGCCGAAGGAGAGAGAGCTCCATAACTTGTTGATCTGATGAATGGTCATGAGTTTCTATGTGCTTATTTCATCATCTGCAGTGTACGAAGGTTTTAGAACGAGATTTTATTTGATATGAGGTTTATTACCAGTACCGGTTTATTTTTAAGCAACTACGATGATTAGAAATTATTGCTTTGAGTATTTGAGTTATGTGGTATATCATGTGATTGTGTCTTGTGTTACGGTTAAGGCTAGATGCAGTTTATTCAGACTTATACAATGTATAGATGCGAGATTTGGGTCTTATAGGAAATTTCGGATGTTGGAAATTTGGATTCCAAGGTTTATAGGCTAAGGTTGAATTATGGATCTTCAGTTAGGTTGTGTCGCCATGCTTATATGGATTAGGGTGAAGTGGAATCACCCCCGAGTATGTGTATGGATAGGTTACACGACGATTTGATGGCTTGGGAATGACTCTTGGCACGTTCGAGGACGAACGTATGTTTAAGTGGGGGAGTATGTAAAGACCCGATCGGTCGTTTTGAGGATTTGCACTTCGCTTGGTAGTTTGAGGGAAAGATTATCTCCACATGATATATTATGACTTGTGCGAATCGTCGGTTTTGGTTTTCACGTTATTCGGAATCAATTTGGAAGAATGATATTCATTGTTGAAGCTTAAGTTTGAAGAGTTGACCAAGTTTGACTTTTGTGAATTTGACCCCCAAATGGAGTTTTAATGATTCCGTTAGGTCCAAATGGTGATTTTGGACTCGGTCGTATGCTCGGATTTGCAATTGGATATTTTTAGAAGGATTCGGCACTAATTGACGAAAGTTGAAAATTTGAAGGTTTAGAAAGATCATAAGTTTGACCGCAAGTTGACTTTGAGGATATCATATTCGGATTGTGGTTCCAGGAATTGGAATAGCTTCGTTATATCATTTGGGACTTGTGTGCAAAATTTGAGTTTATTCCGAGTTGATTTGATATGTTTCGGCGCGAGTTTTTGAAAGTCGAATGTTCATTAAGTTTGTTTTGAGGTGCGATTTGTCGTTTTGAAGTTGTTATGCGTGATTTGAGGCCTCGAGTAGGTCCGTGTTATGTTATGGGACTTGTTGGTATGTTCGAACGGGGTCCCGAGGGGCTCCAATGAGTTTTGGATAGGTTTGGGTTGTGGTGCGCTCGTTTTTTATGTTTCGACGTCGTTTCTTCAAGTATAAATGGTACCACATTAAGCAAATGAGCTCCAATTTCTGTTTTTTTGAAGCATTAGATCCGTATAGTAATTACGGATCCATATAAAAAGAATTATCGAATTTGGACATCATATGAGGAGTTTATGATCATTTTACTAAAAATTAAGTTCGGATTAATTACGAAATTTTCACCGACTTCGCATTTAAAAATCTGCACTATTTCCAAATATTGAAACCAACATATATCCTTCATTATAAGGTCAAATGGAGTGATTCAAAAGCCTAATTTGATTGAAATTTCACAAGGAGTCCATTGGAGGCATCAGAAACGAGTTTTGAGATCGTTTGGTACACGAAACGAGACAAAATAGCTAGATATTTGGTATATTTTGAGTTGGAGAGCTCGGATTTGGGCAATATTTGACGCAATTTTTACCATATGAATTGGGGTAAGTGTTCTCTACTCGGTTTTGGTCATATTTCGTAAATCTCTCTTCGTTTTTGGAAAATGGATTGTAAATTTTAAAGTGAAAATTGGGGGGTTTTGTCCAAAGTTTCATAGAGTGCATTTTTGAGTTTTGAACATCGTTTCGGAGTCGGATTTGGGTGAAACTAGTATGGTTGAACTCGTAATTGAATGGGTTATCGAATTTTGTGAGTTTTTTCTCGTTCCGAGGCGCGGGCGCGGGTTTGAATTTTTGGTCGATTTTGGGATTTTTATTAAAGATTCGACCTTTATTGATTGGGTTTGTTTTCTTCAGCATTATCTGATGTATTTGAGTTGCTTTTGGCTAGTTTCGAGCCGTTCGAAGGTCGGTACGCGTGATGGCATCTTCGGAGCATCGTTTGGCTTGCTCGTATTGGATTTGGCTTGTTCGAGTTAAGTAATACTTCTAAACTTGGTGCTGAGGGTATGAACCCTGAATATACGTGTTATGTGTTTGGTATTGAGGTGATGCACATGCTAGGTGACGGTCGTGTGGGAATGCAGCATCTGAATTGTGACTTCGCTATTTCTGTGGTACTGTGTAGTTACCTGATCTTATCTGTAACCATGAAATCCCTACGTACTAGAGCTAGTGAGTTGTGATCCATGTTAGAAACCATGTCCAGGCTCTTATTTTGTTGGGACCCACTGAGGTTATTTTTACGGTTGAGTTATTTGCTTACATTGCAATTACATACTCAGTCGTACGCATTCATATGTATATCATATCTCAGTCTCTGTTACCATTTATTGGTACATTACATCATTATTTTTGGGCTGATTTTTCACGACATTGTGAGCCCGAGAGACTGTAGATATTGATGACTGAGCGAGGCCGAGGGCCTGATTGTGAGGATATTGATGGGATCGGGTTGCATGCCGCAGCAAATATTATTGATTTTTGATAGGAGCGGGTTACACGCCGTAGCAGATGTTATTGATTTATTCCATGATTAGCTTATTATAGAGCTTGGGCTGAAGAAGCCCCTCCGAATTCTGTACACACCCCCAGTGAGTGCAGGTACCTACTGAGCGCGAGTGCCGAGCGCGTGTGCCGAATGATTAGGAGGATAGAGTGATTGTGAGGACTGAGTGGTTGTGAAGACTGAGTGACTGTGAGGATTGAGTGATTGGGAGGACTGAGTGCATTGATACACCGAGAGTATGCATATGGTTTTATCACTACATTGTATTACAGTTGGCATGCATACATTGACATGTAGGCATAGAGATGTATTTGCCTCATTCCATTTGATAATGAAACATCATATCTGTTGTTGAAAAGTTTTGGGAAAATCACAGTTTTACAAACCTACTCATATTTTGGTGATTTCGGTATAAGAATTGGATTTTCACTGATATACTTGAAAAGAATGCCTATTATTATTATTTTTTTATGAACTGTTATTGGCTATTGGTGTTGGACTACGACCTCTGTCCCAGCTCGTCACTACCTTCAACCTAAGGTTAGGTTTGTTACTTATATCTGAATATGTTTCTTGTACCATTATTAATGTTATTTTGTTATGAACTGTTGTTGGCTATTGGTGTTAGACTCTGACCTCTGTCCCAGCTCGTCACTTCTTTCAACCTAAGGTTAGGTGTGTTATTTATTGAGTACATGGGGTCCGTTGTACTCATACTACACTTCTGCACCTTGCGTGTAGATTTGGATGCTGACGCTACTGTGTATGATGGGAGCTAGCATTGAAGGCATACTTGCATTCCGGTTATAGCTGCCTCATGGTAGCTCTACACTTATGAAAAAGTTGTTTATGTATGATTCGAACAGATGATGTAATTATTTTGCACTAGATTTGTAAACTCTAAATCTTAGAAGCTCATGATTTGTACTACCAGTCCTTGAGAAATTCTTGTATAAAAGCAATTGTATTATCTCTTCTTTTCTTGATAAATCTCATTAATTTGGATAGTTGTTAATTGGCTTACCTAGCGGGTTGGGTTAGGTGCCATCACGACTAGTTGGATTTTGGACCGTGACACCAGTTTTACAGAAAATTCTGACTGATTTCCGACAGAAACGGTCGGAGAGCTGCCCAGTTTTTTCAAATAAACAAATTTTCGATGGATTCCGTCGGAAAATAAACGAATTTTATGTCCGACTAATTCAGTCGAAAATTATATATTTTTATTAGTCAATTTCAAATAAATATTTATTTTTATATATAGTATTACGACCGATTCGCTCGGTAAAATCCCAACCACTTTGGTCGGAAATTTGAAATTAATTTGTTCGTATGACCTTTTGAACGTTCTGACTACTTTGGTCGAGAATCACTAACGGATTCAGTCGGAAATTATTTTCCGACCAACTGTTTTCCGACCGACCAATTTTGGTTGGAAAGTAGTCGAAAATTCGTGATTTTCGACCGATTTCTGACCGTTTTGGCGGTTGGAATTCAGCCATTTTCTAGTAGTGGGAAGAACCAGACCATATTTTTAGCACATTGTACTGGATCTTTATACAAATAGTTAGTCATATTCATTGTTTACTTTTCCTAGCCATATACATAGATTATACATGGAATATACATAACTATACACATATAATACATAAATTATACATATATAATAATTTTACCGGTTATTTTTTATTTAAGTGGTTGGATGAATGCTATTTAGGTTAATTCTTCTTAATTTTTGTCTAAAAATTTCACAACTTTTTTCACATATCACCAATCAAAGTGGAAGGTGAAGAAGGGCCCCACGAATCTCAGTGTTTTATGTTAAGAGCCACTTTTGGGTTGGCAACGAACAGTGGGCTTTACTTGCTTTTGATGTGGACCATACTATGGAGACTTCTTGTACATTGTAACTAGTACGGTCCAGACTGAGAAGAGAAATGAGGAGGTAATTACTAGCCACGTGGGTCATTTATTTTGGACTGTAGAGCCTAAAGTCCATGACTTGGATTGGATCGGGGAAAAGTCCGAATAAGAAAGGGCCCACTCAACAGTAATCGGGTACGGATTTACTGTACCCGACATGAATGACAGATATGCACGTGGAATCAGGTACAGTGGCCCTACTCTTTTGTCAAATGGAACGTCCAATCAAGTTGACCGTACAATGCAGGATTGTCGTACCAGTAAATCATTCCACTAATTAAAGCAGGGAAAATATTTACTATATGAAAGTCATATATACAATTCGGGCTAGCATATAAATAAAATATGCGGTAAAAATTGTGTATATATTTAAGAAGTTTGTATATAGAGAAAAAAAAAATTATGTATAAATTTAAGGAGTTTTTTGTTTTGGGTTTTTCATTCGGTGTCCAGTATGCATATTGGGGCCCGACTAAATATGGATTTGTGCCGGAAAATCCTACATTCGAAGGTAAAACGCTCCCTAACAAAGGCGACTCAATACCCGAGAACTCGAATTTGAGATCGCTGGTTAAAGATAAAGGATTACTTATCACTGCACTACAACTTTGGTATATATCTAAGGAGTTTGCATAAGAAAAGATACGTAAAGTCCGGCCCACTATTCCAGCTCGTAGTAAAATCTTTCCTGGCAGAATACCTACATTATTGACATCTAAATAGCTAAACCTTTACCCAATGGGATGCATATATTACCAAGATTATGAAAGTACAAGAGGGGGTGAATTGTAAATAGTTCGAATTAATTGCTTATAAGTTGACTTATAACTAGAGTAGTCGGCTGAATATGATAATTTAGCAGATATGGTAACGAAAAGTAAAATGCAGAAAATAATTGCAGGAATTAAAAACACCGGAATTTTTATACTGGTTCGGATTCAATGTGAATCCTAATCCAGTCCCCTTGGGTTGCAAGGGAGTTCTCTTCAGTAAATGAGTTTCTTCCGAGTACAATGTGGTGTATATCGTTCAGTTTCTCTAGCACTCGTTTTTGATACAATGCCTCACCAGTTGTGTGCTCTCTTTCTATCCCTCACTTGTTACACAACAGATCTTAGTGAACTATAATGCTTGTTTGCAGTAGAATAAAGAGAGTGATTTGGTTTGATCAAAGTATGTCTGAGCTAGGGTTTACAAGGGAGTATAAATACTTTGATGGATGGTAGAGGCTTGATAATCCAAGAGATTTGATCCTTGGAAAGAATTTATTCTTTCCAAGAATAAGAAATGAGCCGTTGCTTCTCTTGATTACTTTCCTTCAGCAGGGGATTGCTTCACTTGATTTCTCCATGATTGTTAGATCTTCCAAAGGTGGTCGCTTCCCAGATCTCCTCGTATCCTTTAGTCTTCCGTGATTCTGCCCATGATTCGTGCCTTTGTCCAAGGCTTATTTGATTTTCTCNCCTAGCTAATGGGTTTAGCTACTCATGCTTGAAGATAAAATCAGAGAAATAGATGAAGAGAAAGACATATTAATTAATTAATAATGTAAATACAAAGTTTCAATGATTAAGACTACGTAAAGATGCCAAAAATAGCTAAGAAATGTCTTCTCACGAGCGCAGCTACAGTGTTCTAATATCTGATACCCTAAAAATGGAAAAATATTCTATTTATACTATGCTGGAAAAACTGGACAAAAATACCCCTGCGGGGTCAGTGCGGACCGCACAAAATGATGTGCGGCCGCACTAGGCTCTTGACTCTGAAAAATCAACTCTCTGAACCCAGGATTCGCGGACTGCACAGAATGGACTGCGGTCGCAGAGGCATCTAACGCGGTCCGCATAAACACGACCGCGTGAAAGTACAAGAGGGGGGGTGAATTATAAATACTTCGAATTAATTGCTTATAAGTTGACTTATAACTAGAGTAGTCGGCTGAATATGATAATTTAGCAGATATGGTAATGGAAAGTAAAATGCAGAAAATAATTGCAGGAATTAAAAACACCAGAATTTTTATGCTGGTTCGGATTCAATGTGTATCCTAATCCAGTCCCGTTGGGTTGCAAGGGAGTTCTCTTCAGTAAATGAGTTTGTTCCGATTACAGATGTGGTGTATATCGCTCAGTTTCTCTAGCACTCGTTTTTGATACAATGCCTCACCAGTTGTGTGCTCTCTTTCTATCCCTGACTTGTTACACAGCAGATCTTAGTGAACTACAATGCTTGTTTGCAGTAGAATAAAAAGAGTGATTTGGTTTGATCAAAGAGTGTCTGAGCTAGGGTTTACAAGGGAGTATAAATACTTTGATGGATGGTAGAGGCTTGACAACCCAAGAGATTTGATCCTTGGAAAGAATTTATTCTTTCCAAGAATAAGGAATGAGTTGTTGCTTCTCTTGATTGCTTTCCTTCAGCAGAGGATTGTTTCCCTTGATTTCTCCTTGATTGTTGGATCTTCCAAATGTGGTCGCTTCCCAGATCTCCTCGTATCCTTTAGTCTTCCGTAATTCTGCCCATGATTCGTGCCTTTGTCCAAGGCTTATTTGATTTTCTCCAGCTCAGCTAATCATTGTTATTGCTGATTGATTCGTTGTTTCGATTGTGCCCAAATTTACGAGACCAATCCAGATTTGCTGATCACATGCTGATTGATTTCTTTCTTTGTACATCATGAACCATTCCAGCAGTCTTCTTTACTTCTTGAACTTGATATCCTGCACATGTATATTATTTGCATCATTAAAACATGATCTAACAATCTTCCCCTTTTTGATGATGGCAAAATAATATAATAAGGTGAAGAAGTAAACATCAGTCGACTTCCCTGTGTTTTACCAGTCGACTTGACTCCCCCTCAATGTATGTACGCTTGACTCCCCCTCAATGTATGCAGTCGACTTGACCGGTCCATGACTCTCCCCCTCAATGTGTGCAGTCGACTTGTACCGACTTGTACCTGTACAGTATACAATATATGCTACCTATACACATATAAAATGTGTGCAGTCGACCTGTATACATACACATATAGACACATAGTCGTCTTGTACCTGTGCACACACACATATCATAGGCAAAATAACATAGACTTTTTTCTCCCCCTTTTTGTCATCAGCAAAGAGGGATTATAAACATAGATAACAGTAAAGCAGAAAAGGTAAAGAGATTATCCAGCGGCTGGTGAAACAGCCCACAGTAGCAAAAAAACAGAATTATCCAAGGGCTTAAACTACAGCCCACAATACCACCAAAACAAGTTGTAAAAAAAAACATCCACACTAGCGGCGCAAGAAATAGGTAAGGGTGTTGCAGATGACCTCCTTTAACTGTTCGAAGCTAGTATTTGCAGCGATGTTCATACCATCCAGCCTGTCGTGAACCTCCGTGAAGGCTTTGACAGCATTCTCCCTTACTCTGAGAACAACAACTCTGATTTTTGACACGTCAGACCCTATTTCTGTTGAAATAGTATGAATGTCACCCACAGTGGACTGAGTGGCGGAAAGAAGATTCTTGATGTCAGAGAGTTTGGAGTCAATATAGCTAAGCTTCTCACTAAGCTTAGAACTGACAAGAGTAGGAGCAGGAACAGTTGATGAAGGTTTATTTTCCATAGGGGCCTGCTTTGCTTCACTCTCACTTTTCTTAACCCAGGAGCCATTGATACTCACACAGCCCATACTAGCAAAAGCTCTAGAATTATAGGACTTGGAGACATTAATGAGGGGATAGTTGGATAGAGAAATTTGATGGGCTTCTAGAATATGAGAGATTGCCATGCCATAGGGTAAACTAGTGGGATCTTCAGCACTTTCTATCATGAAATTGATGACCCAGGAGGAAAGCTTGAGTTTGAGTTTGGTGATGAGGCAGTAGACAAAAAATGTATCCCTTTGAGAGAAGGTTGAAAAGGAACCAGTACGGGGAAGCAGAGTGGTTGCCACAATATTGGCTAGAACCCGAGTTTCAAAACTTACATCACTGGGGCCCAATTGGTTTAGAAGAATTTCAGAGGGACACTCGACAATGCAGTGTTTGGCTTGGTCAAATGAAATTTCAAAATTCTCAGGCCACACATTTTTAAAAAGAGTAGGGAAACCAGAGCAATGACAATGGAAAAGAGAGTCAAACAAGGCACAATCAAGAACAATGCGCTTACCTAGCACTAGAGATTCTCGCCTATCTGGTTTACTGGAGCGAGGATTTGCATAAAACATTTTGACCAGGGGTTCATATACCTTAGGCGGAGGAATAGAGAGGAATTTTTCCCACCCTTTATAAACAAAGAGCTCTTTAACCTTACAGTTGAGGGCTTCCATATCATCAAGATCCACGATCCTTCCATGGGCGATGGGCTTGTCCTTAAGAGTAATGAAAAGATCTCTATTTGGGGTATCCCAGAAATTTAGGTCAGACTCGAGTGAGGCAGAGAAATCAACTTTTGATTTCTTTAGGGTGGATGGAATGGGAGGATCTTCCATGGGTCGTTTGCCTAAGGCTTTTTCTCCTAGAAGTTGGGAGTGTTCAGAGAAATCACCCTGAGATGAGGCGAAGCCTTCAGAGTGATCAGACCCTAGGTCTACTTGCTCATGAGGCGCAGAAGGGGGTTTCGCCTTAGAGCGGGTACTTTTTCTGGTGGAGGTAGAGCATTCTTGGAGTGTTTCACCATTGTAGAAGAGGGGATTTGCTCAAGGTTTTGGAGAGAAGATGGAGATGAGAGTGACTGAAAGGGTTTTCTAACTTAAGAAGAGGGTTTTGACGGTTGAGTACAGATAAAGAAAACTTGTCAGTTGAGAAGACGTGATGATTGGCTTTCCATCTTCAGACTGTGAACTGATGTGAACGAAGTGAAAAGAGAGGGAAAAAAATCGGAGGCGTAATTAATGCGTGAAAAAGGACAATTATAGCTCTTAAAAGTAATTGAGCACATAGGTCCTAAGAGTTATTAGAACAGCAAATAATACCAAGTAATTTTCTCAAAGTACAAAATCTTTCTTCTAACAAAGGCTTATAAAAATATCGGCTAATTGAGCAGAGGTGCCAACAAAGGCTATTTCTATATCTCCCTTAAGAACATGATCTCTAATAAAATGATGCTTAATATCTATGTGCTTTGCTCTAGAATGATGCACAGGATTTTTTGAAAGGCAAATAGCACTAGAATTATCACAAATAATTTGTATAGGTTTAAACGAAAGCTCATAGTCACCCAATTGATGAGACATCCACAGTAGTTTTGCACAACACTGTCCAAGAGCAATGTATTCATCTTCAGTAGTGGACAAAGCGACTGATGCTTGCTTTTTACTGTTCCAGGATATTAATGCCTTTCCTAATAATTGACAAGTGCCGCTTGTGCTCTTTCTATCTTCTTTGTCACCTGCAAGATCAACATCTGAAAAACCTTCTAATTTAAAAGAGTTAGAGCGAGGATACCATAATCCATGAGATACAGTTCCAATGAGATATCGAATGATTCTCTTTACAGCAGTCAAATGTGACTCCTTGGGAGCTGACTGAAACCTGGCACACTTACATACGCTGAACATAATATCTGGTCGACTTGCTGTCAGATATAGCAGTGATCCAATCATTCCCCTGTATTTGGTTTCATCAACTGGGGTGCCCTGTTCATCTTTGTCTAGATTTGTAGCAGGGCTCATAGGAGTGCCAATTGATTTTGCATTGTTCATACCAAATTTTTGAATCAGCTCTTTTGTATATTTGGTCTGACAAATAAAAGTTCCTTCTTCGGTTTGTTGGATTTGTAGCCCAAGGAAGAACGTGAGTTCACCCATCATGCTCATTTCAAACTCGCTTTGCATAAGATTTGAAAATTCCTTGCACATAAGAGGGTTAGCACTACCAAATATAATATCATCAACATAAATTTGAATAATACCTTCTGATGATCGTTTAATAAACAGAGTAGTGTCTATTTTACCTTTGGTAAAGCCATGATCAATAAGAAAAGTACTCAGCCTATCATACCAGGCACGTGGAGCTTATTTCAACCCATATAGTGCTTTGGTAAGCTTGTATACATGGTATGGAAATTTTGAATCCTCAAATCCTGGAGGCTATTTTACAAAAACTTCTTCCTCGATAAATCCATTCAAAAAGGCGCTTTTAACATCCATTTGAAACAGCCTGAATCCTTTAAAGGATGTGTGTGCTAGAATAATTCGTATAGACTCCAAACGAGCTACTAGGGCGAAAGTCTCATCATAGTCAACTCCTTCCTGCTGTGAATAGCCCTGTGCAACTAGTCTCGCTCTATTTCTTATGACCTTTCCATCCTCATTCAATTTGTTTCTAAATACCCATTTTGTTCCGATCACAGACACATTTTCAGGTTTAGGTATTAGTTTCCACACTTGATTCTTGCTGAACTGATCTAATTCCTCCTGCATAGCTTGCACCCAGCTTGAATCATTCAGTGCTTCCTCTACCTTTTTTGGCTCAATTTGAGAAATCAATGCAATATTTGCTTTCTTCTTGAGGGCAGCCCTGGTTTTCATTCCTTCGTTTGGATCCCCTATAATAAATTTCTGAGGATATTCGGGTTCGCTTCTCCATTCATTTGGTCGAATACTTTTTGTAGTCGACTCGACTTATGAGTCTGGAGTATTGCTGCTATTTTCTCCAATTGACTCGATCACCCCAGATGTGCTAGTCGACTCCTGTGATTTTCCTTTATCCTGAGCTTCTTGAGTTTGATCTTCGTCACCTGCAATAGTTCCTTTCTCGACCAAGGGATTATTTTCATCGAATATAACATGTACAGATTCTTCTACACATAAAGTACGTTTATTGTAGATTCAAAAAGATCTGCTATTTAACGAGTAACCAAGAAAAATACCTTCGTCACTTCTTGGGTCAAACTTTCCAAGATTGTCTTTACCGTTATTATGAATAAAACATTTGCTTCCAAAGGGATGGAAGTAACTGATATTTGGACGTTTACCTTTCCAGAGTTCATATGGGGTCTTCTTCACAATTGGCCTTATGAGGCAACGGTTGAGGATGTGACAAGCAGTACTTACGCCTTCTGCCCAGAAATGGTTTGGCAATGAATGTTCTAGTAGCATAGTTCTTGCCATGTCTTGGAGAGTTCTGTTCTAGGTTTCCACAATCCCATTTTACTATGGTGAGCGTGGTGCAGAGAAATTATGAGTGTATCCTTGATTGTTGCAGAAGTCTTCAAAAGCTCTGCTTTCAAATTCTCCTCCATAGTCACTCTGAATATTTGAGATCAGATGTCCCATTTCTCTTTCAACCTTTTTGCAGAAAACTTCAAAATTTCTTAAGGCTTCATCCTTATGAGACAAGAAGATTACCCAGGTGAAACGTGAAAAGTCATCAACAATAACAAAAGCATACCTCTTACCTCCAATGCTAGTAATTCTAGTAGGCCCAAATAAATCCATATGAAGTAATTGCAATGGTTTTGAAGTAGATACTATATCTTTAGTTTTGAAAGAATTTCTGGTTTGCTTACCCATTTGACATGCATCACAGATATGAGTTCTAGAGAAATTTAGTTTAGGCAACCCAATAACTAAGTCATGTTTGGACAGTTTTTCAATCAAATGCATGCTAGTATGGCCAAGTCTTCTATGCCATAACCATGGATCATCAGACATAGAGGATAAGCAAATGTGGCCATCTATCTTTACAAGCCATACAATTATATAAACTACTTTACCTACTTAC